>NC_031977.2:3329080-3629080 GCF_001858045.2 Oreochromis niloticus | reverse complement strand
CTTCATAGGTGGGTGGTCACATTTGTATTTCCTCTGCGCTGCCTGCTGGGATTCATGCGAGGAGAGCCTGGGAACCTCCCTCTGCATCCCCACTCCACTCAAACACACACTGCTTCTTAACAGTCCTCACTCCTGCTGGTTTACTTAAAGAGAACGGGCCATATTACGGGTCAAAACTAAGAGTTTTTTTTTTTTTTTTTTTTAAATGGAACGTTTTAATGCGTGTTTATGTGGCTGATATCCATGACTCCTGACCGTCTGCAACTATGCTGAGCTCTGATACCGGCGCAGAGGCACGAGCTGCGGGCTGCTGAGCCAGACCCTCTTTGCCTTTTATGGCACTTTGGCGCCACATGCTGGACACGGAAAAGAAGCCATTTTCCATTAGGGTGGAGCTAACCCTAACAGGGTACGTTCCAAAAGCATTTCCTAGCTACCATTCCTGACGTTGGTGACTTTTTCACCTAAAATTGAGTAGGGGAATTGACTTAGGACAGGAGAAGAGCCGTGCGCTGTGAATTGGAACGACACTCGTCAACCCAGTATGACGCCGGATGTCCGCTGTGTCGAAATTACAATGTGCAGAAAATAGACTAAAACACGTGCATCTCACTTGTCCACAATTTTTTGTTTGTTTGTTTGTTTTAATAACCTGTCCTGTCCAGGAGTTTCAACGCGCAGAATTGTGGTCTGAGTGCTTTGTTGTGCCAAACACATTTGCTTAGCCAAGGGGAGCGCTGTAGAGTATCTGTACCTTCCTCTTGTTAACGGTTTTGTTTTAGTATTCACGTTGTTAACCCAGTAGCTATTATACTATAGACGTACACATACTTGCATTAACATATACAAATGTATGTGCTCAAACAAAAACAAAAACAGTGTTACCCCAACTTCCCCTCATCAGTTACCCCACACAATAAACAAGGAATGAAGGACATGTATAACCATAGCTATAGTGATAGATATAACTCAGATACAGTTTGGCATAGTTATATATATACTGTCAGTCATCACCTTTATCAGCTTCATATTCTTCCAAAAGTAGTTCTCGAAACATCTTTATGAACTGAATAATGCTTGAACATTGCTATAGGTCCACAGGAAAACCACAGTTTTACCCCACAAATGGTAATACAAAAGGTTTTAACCCTTGTGTGTGCTTTAAGAGTCTTCAAATTTAATTTTCCCCTCAACTCATAGTCCCCTTCTCTGTCAAAAAAACATCCTTTGTACATTTCCTGGTAACATACTGTATCTGGCTTTGTACATATTTTTTGCAGTTTTATATTTTATAAGATCCATAAACTTCAGGATTTTTAATTTCAAGAACATAATGTTAGTGTGGTCTCTAAATCCTGCTTTAGTAATCATCTTGATTGCTTTTTTCTGAATTTTACATAATGGTTAAAGTGACATTTTGTATATATTTCGCCAGATTTCCACACAGTACTGCAGTACTGCACAGTACTTCCGGAGTGATTTGGAAGGCAAAAACTGTTTAGCTTTACTCAGTACAGAGATGCTTCTTGACCGTTTAGCTTGTATATGCTTTATGTGAGGCTTCCAGCAAATTTTGTTATCTATTATCACATCCCAAAATTTTGTATGAGAAACTTGCTCTACTTCAACATCATTTATCAACAATTTCAGCATCTTTTTTTTTTTTTTTTAATTTTTTTTTTTTTTACCATTTTCCAAATAACATAAATCAAACCATATTTTCAGTTTAATCATTTCTTGTCTGACAATTTCCAAAAGCTGCTGTGAATACTTTCCAGCACAAAATATATTTGTATTATTTGCAAATAAAATAAACTGTATTATATATCAGATGTTTTACATATATCATTGATGTACAGGATGAACAGCTTTGGTCCCAATACTGACCCCTGTGGAACTCCACAAACAATGTCCAAGCACTCTGATTGATATTCACCAATCTTCGGAAATTGTTGACTGTCTCTCAAATAACTCCTGACCTACTCTAACACCATTCCTCTGATGCCAAAGTACTCCAGTTTTTCCAAGTAATACTTCATGATTAATTATGTCAAAAAAATTTTTAGGGCAATAAAAACTCCAACTGTGCATTGTCTTTGATCTACATATTTACTGATATTTTCAATTAGTTCCAATCCATGGGTGTTGATCTATTTGGTCTCAAACCATACTGACTGTCCACTATTATTTTATTTTTATCAATGAATTTGTCAGGTCTATTAATGAAAACTTTTTCCAGTATTTTTGAGAACTGTGAGAGTAGGGAAACAGGCATGTAATTTGGGAATTGGTGGTCTCCATTTTTAAACAGTAAAACTTTAAACTTTAGCTGTTTTCATTTGTGGTGGGAATGCACCAGTTTGTAGAGACAAATTTCAAATGTATGTTAAGGGTTTAGAGATGCCATCAATAACTTTCTTAACAATTTCCATATCAATGTCAGTGAGTTTGGTTTCTTTCTCTGCACAATTTCCCCTAACCCAAGCCCAACCAGCCAAGCCCAACACTTACAAAGAATTTATTAAACTCATTAAGAACATCACTCATGTTACTTATATTTCTGTCATTATTAGTGAAATATGAAGGATAGTTTAACTGCCTAGAACTATTTTTAATAATGGTATTTAATGTTTTCCAAATCCCTTTAATGCAATTTTTATTCACATTTAATAATTTCTCATAATATTCCTTTTTACATGACCTCAAAACACTATTTAATTTTTTTTATATTTCATGTATTTACTTTTAGCTTCTCTAATTCTGTACTTTATAAATTCTCTGTATCAGGTATTTTTCTTTTTACATGCATTTTGTAATCCTTTTGTGATCCATGGGCACGCTGCATATTTTGATTTTTTGATTTGTCTTAGTAAATGTTTTATCTACCCACTCCTTAAATATTTCAATATTAGAACCTGGTGCTCTATATATAAAACTTACAATGACATTTTTCTTTTTTTCCATACTAATTTCTATTGTTACACACTCTAATATGTTGTCCACCACCACCATAGTGATTTTTTCCACTACCCTGTGTTTGAAATTTTTGTCCACAAACAGAGCCACACCCCCACCATTCTTATTCTCTCTGTTCATAAAGGGATATTGATTCATCTATTTTCAAGAGTGTCATGGTATATTTTTAGACACCAGTCCTGGGGTTTTGAGATTAAGAAATTGTACCACACTTGGTGGTGTTTGTAAAGTGACTTGATTAGGCTTAAGTTTCTTTTTTACTATAGACTTAATTTTTTGATATTCTAAAAATCTATTCTTGTTAATCCCATATTGTTTAACTAATCTGTCAAATCCTTCGAATATATCTTCCAAGTGTTTAATTCCATTACAACTCCAATCTGGGAAGCTTGTCATATTATTATTTTGTAGTATGTCAGGATTGTCCCAGATGGGTGTACGTTTACATGGGATTGATAAAGTCACTTTTAAAAACTCCCAACATGCTTTCAGAGACAAGCTGATATTGATGCTTTTGATGTGTGATGTTTGCGTTTGATGTTTGAGCTAATGAATGGTAGGTCCAAAGTCTTTTTATTATTGCATAGTGCCTGTTCTACGTCTAGCCAGGACTCATATAAGAGGTCTAAGAGGCTTGTTGTACTAATTGGGACCTTAGGGTCCCTTCTCTTCTGGCGACCTGCAGCAGGCATTTTTTGTGTTTTCTAATTTTGTTTTTGACCAAATTTAACTTTGTGAGGGAATGGATTGCTTCCTTGATTTGTTTCTCATGCCTGGTCAAGAATAAACTTTGAAAAGCCTCGAGGTTCGAGGAAACATGGGAAGAAAGGCAGGGTGTGTCAGCGTTTAAGGAAACCTTGGAGGAAGAATCATGTTCTTCTGCCTTCTATGATTGTGACTAATGTCCAATCTTCTAGGGACAAGATTGATGGGAATGTGGGGACTTCCGGTTTGGCGATGAGTGAGTGAGGTAGACACGGCAGTAGCTCCGCTTAATTTCGATCTTAAAACTCCAAATAGACTGTAATTATACGCAGTAACCGAAGGTAACTCAAACTACTATCTGATAAAGTGGCTGGGTGTCTACAGGCCAGCTGAAAATGCCCAAAAAAGTTTCGCCAAAGTTGGACACACCGGACGGGGAAGGCCCGAGTGAAGCCTCCGGCCACAGTAAAGACGCCAGCGGAACCGTCACGAGCACAGACAATACAGTGTCGGGGGCTATTGCGGCACTCCGCTCCGAATTGGCAGGTGTTAAGGCTGAAATTTGTGACAAAATTGAAAATAAGATCTCAGAAGTCACAGGAGTATTAAGAGGGGAGATAGCCAGCTTGAAAGCCGAGAATGACAAAGCCATAACAACACTAAGGAACGAGATAGAGTCACATGGCCATACGCTACAAGAGCTAGCTGATACGGCTAGCGGCTCATCCGATGCAATACGGGAGTTGGAGAACAAAGTTGAGACGCTCCGTGGGCAAGTGACATCGCTTTCTGAAAAATGCCTCAACCTCGAGGGACGTTTGAAGCGTCAGAACCTAAGAGTGGTAGGGGTGAAAGAAGGCAAAGAGGACGGGCAGAATGCCAGGGAGTTTGCAGGGAGGCTGTTAAAAGAAGCGCCTGGTCTAGACGAGACACCTGTGATTGACAGAGCCCGACATCTTGTTGTAAGAGTTCACTACTGCCACACCTATGAGTACATCATGAAGAAAGTCATGGGCACCCGGGATATAACATTTTGTGGCCGGCAGATTCAGATTTTCCAGGACCTGCCACCTGAGGTGGCAAAGCGCCGAGCTACGTTCACCGCTGTGAGGAGGATGCTACGCGACAAACCGGGGGTCAAATACGGACTTCTTTACCCAGCCAAACTACGAGTGTCTCACGACGGTATCGAGAAGTTTTTTACTGATCCGGAAAAAGCACGACTAGTGATGCGCGAATCATGAACGAATCGTTCAATACTCGAGAATCACTTTACTGACTCGTGAATCATGATTCACAAGCGCAACTGACTCACTGACTCATCCCTGTTGCTGTTAGCAAACTAATTTCATTAGTAGAAATATATCTAGCTTATAATTCAAATTGTGAAGAAAATCACAACATCCAGTATCTTAACAAAAACATTTCTGCTCTGAACTGGAAGAAAAAACCCTAAGTAGAACCTCACATCAAGACAATAGCTCCTCGGTTCACAGTAGCATCGCTCTGCTAACATGCTAACAGCACATTTGAGCTACTCACCCCCTCCCTTCCTGCGCTGAATCGTAGGGGAAGCAAATCACTCATGACTCACTAACCCCCTCCCTCCTGTGCTGAATCGTAGCGTAAGCAAATCACTCAGGACTCACTAACCCCCTCCCTCCTGTGCTGAATCATAGCGTAAGCAAATCACTCAGGACTCACTAACCCCCTCCCTCCTGTGCTGAATCATAGAGCGAGCGAATCACTCATGACTCGCTAACCCCCTCCCTCCTGTGCTGAATCATAGAGCGAACGAATCACTCACTCACTCACTCACTCACCCCCTCCCTCCTGGCTCGCAGCTACTTCTTCTTCTTCTTGGTTGGCAACCAATGTTAAGGCGCACTATCGCCCCCTGGCTCACAGCTCAGTGGACATTTAGATGAGAAAATATATATTTGACACATGTAAGGAAAATACTAATAAAATAAAAATAAACAAAAGAAATGTTCCCTTTAGAAATTCTTTTGCTCTTTTTTGCTATATAAAATAGTTGTTTTCTTTAAGAATCACTCATCTTAGCAGTAGGATTTACATTAAAAGAGAAACAAATTAAGTTTGAGTGAAAATGTACATTTTTTGCACTCTCTGGTCAACTGACTCAGTGACTCAAATGACTCAAAAAACCCAATTCACTTTGGTGAGTGACTCATTAAAACTCGATTCAGTAAAAAGAATCAAATTTACCATCACTAAGCACGACAGTATGCAGAACGCCTCATCGGAGACGTGGATAACGGAGGATCACGGGATCCTGTCCCACGTGAGATAAGGGCAGATAATGCCACAATACACCACCCAGAACGCGAATAACCTCTACGCAGGTGACATCTAGCATTTTATTACTGACGGGTTTTTTTTTTTCTCTGTGTACCTAAGAGTCAATAATCCGGGCAGCTTGCAGTTAAAGGCGTATGTTAGTAATGTTATACTTGTTAATGATGTTACATGTTGCGGTCTTACACTTGGTTTTAAGGGCTGGTAGTTAGACACCCTTTAACTTGTTTTTGAACAACTGTATTGTTTTGTTTAATAGTGACGATAATGTACCTTCTGATCCTTTTTTTGTGATATCTGGTCTATGCTTAATGTCTTTATGGAGCTACACAGAGCACTTGTTATGTCGGAGGTTGCGACAGAGGATGGTTAGAAGTACGCATGGTCTTGTTGGGAGGATGGCAGGTTCCCCTCCCTGCTATGACCTAGGTGTGTGTGTGTGTGTGTGTGTGTGTGTGTGTTTTTTTTTTGTTTGTTTTTTTTTGTTTGTTTTCTTTTTTTATTATTTCTGCTGTGTTTACTTTGTATTTCCATGGGGCGGGAAGGTGCTATCGGTAGAAAATGTTCTAGTCAATACACATAAATCACTAACAGTATGGCCTCAATAGATGGTGATGGAAATAATGGGGTGAACAGGAGAGGGCTTGTAACTTTTTGCTCTTGGAATGTGAATGGCATCAGTGAACCAATAAAACGTGGTAAGGTGTTGGCATACCTAAAATCATTGAAATCAGATGTTATTTTCTTGCAGGAGACACATCTTAAAAATGATGCACATTGCAGGATTAGAGCTAAGTGGATAGGGCAGGTCTATCACTCAAGGTTTTCCGCAAAGGCAAGGGGTACAGCAATAATTATTCATAAAAATGTGCCATTCATACATAAATCTACCCTGGCAGATAAGGAGGGGAGATATATCATGGTGGTAGGAGAAATTCAGTCTATACCAATCACATTGCTGAATGTCTATGGCCCGAACAGGGATGACCCAGAGTTCTTTAGAAAAACGTTTAGCTTGATCTCGGATATTTCAACTACAAATTTGATACTTGGGGGAGACTTTAATTTAGTTTTAGATATCTATCTGGACAGGTCGTCAGCTCAGAGAATTGCGCCATCGAATGCTTCTAGGTTTCTGAAATCGTTTATTGATAATTTGGGTCTTGCGGATGTTTGGAGAACCTCGAATGCAACCGGAAGGGAATATTCCTTTCACTCTGGGGTTCATAATACGTACTCCCGTATAGACTACTTTCTATTAGATAGTAAAGTGTTCCATGGAGTCCAAAGTAGTAAATATCATAATATCCTTATATCAGATCATAGCCCAGTGTCTATTTCACTAAATTTACTTGAATCAGGTGGTAATTATAAACACTGGCGATTAGACCCTCAACTTCTTACGAGGAAAACATTCTGCAATTATCTGGAAGAACAGATCAAGTTGTTTTTTGAGATGAATGACAAAGACGATGTATCACCTCTTTTATTGTGGGAGACGTTTAAAGCATATGTTAGGGGCTGTGTAATTTCTTTTCAGTCGTCTGAGAAAAAACATAATAACATGGAACACATACAGTTGGAGGTTCAAATACAAAAATTGGACTCTGAGAATGCCAGACAACCGTCTGTACAGCTACATAGTAAAATATCAGCTCTGAAGTATAAACTCAATAACTTGCTCTCAGATAAAATTTCCAGGGCCTTCATGTATGTTAAGCAGACCTATTTTGAATTTGGTGATAAGCCACATAAATTACTGGCCAGGCATCTAAGGAAGAGAGAAAGTGATAGGGCCATTCATGCAATCAGGTCAGACTCGGGGTTGTTGACTAATTCTTATAAGGATATTAATACTGCTTTTAGACAGTTTTATGAACAGTTATATACATCTCAGTGTAATGCACCTCCTGAAATTATACAGGATTTTCTAAGCAAATGTAACTTGCCTACATTGGCACAAAAGGACAGGACACTTCTAGATGCAGACTTAATATGTCCAGAATTGATTAGTACCATACGCTCCCTAATGGTTTATGTAATGAGTTTTATAAAAGTTTAAGTTTAGCAGTTTACTAGCCCCATATTTGCTAAAAATGTTTAATATGGCCTTGGAAGATGGTGCACTCTCTCAGACCCTGAATGAAGCAAATGTGATTCTCATTCCAAAGAAAGGAAAGGACCCAGAATTGGTGAGACCTTACCGACCAATCTCTTTATTGAACACAGATCAGAAAATACTGGCCAAATCTTTAGCCAGGAGACTTAGTTCTCAGATAGGTAAACTGGTTCACCCAGATCAAACAGAGTTTATCCCAGCAAGACATGCATCTCATAACCTGAGACATCTTTTTGACATTATTTATTCCTCTAGGGATCCAGATAAAGACCTAGTGATATTGAGCCTTGATGCAGAAAAGGCCTTTGACTGTGTCGAATGGTCATATCTATATGCAGTATTAAGTAAGTTCGGAGTTGGACCTACATTTGTTTCCTGGATTCAATTGTTATATAGTAATCCGTGTGCCAGAATACTCACAAACAATACCCTTTCCGAACCATTTAAGCTATTTCGTGGCACAAGACAAGGTTGTGCGCTGAGCCCTTTATTGTTTGCCCTCGCATTAGAGCCGTTGGCGGAAACAATTCGGAAACATAAAGAAATACATGGCTACAATACAGGATACACCTCCAATAAGATCTCACTGTACGCCGATGATATTCTGCTGTTTGTGACCAGACCATTAGACTCAATCCCTAAGGTGCTAGTAACAATAGATTTATTTAGCTCTTTTTCAGGTTACAAAGTAAATTGGGGGAAGAGTGAACTGATGCCAATTAAATGCAGTAATCTTGATTTACTAAATTGTCTTCCCTTTAGAATAACGTCAGAAAAATTTTCATATCTTGGAATTGAAGTTACTAAGTCATACAAGTCATTATATGAAGCCAATTTTGTGGGAATTGTGGATACATTTAAAAACGAGGTTGAATTTTGGAAATCACTCCCACATTCCATGATAGGTAGGGTGAATGCGATCAAAATGATTTGTCTTCCCCAACTCTTATATCTGTTTCAAAATATCCCAGTGTATCTAAAAGCTACATTTTTTCAAAAATTGGATTCAGTCCTTCTCCCTTTTATCTGGAATTATAAGAGCCACAGGATAAAAAAGGCCCACCTTTGTAAAGAGAAAATACATGGTGGCCTAGCTTTATCAGACTTTAAAAATTACTACTTCGCAGCTAATATGCAATACATAGCTTATTGGCTAGATGATACAGTTATAATGGGAAGTTGGTTGGACATGGAGCGAGAAGACTGTATGCCTTATTTTCTTGGTGGAATTGCATTGTCTCCCGTTCGTTTTAAAAAGACGTACTACAATTGTAATGGGACATTTGATCGCTGGAAGGAAATGGGGTTGCGAAATGTGGGACACCTGTATTTTCAGGGCTCTTTTGCTTCATTTCAACAGCTTAAGGAGAAGTACAACTTATTAGCCTGTGTTTTTTTAGATACCTTCAAATAAGAAGCTATGTAAGGTCCCAACTACAACAATTTGAGTCTGCAACTCCAGGTAAGCTTGACCTGGTGGATTGTATAACAGAAAAGCATGCTGTTGCTTTTATATATGAGATATTACAGTCACTCCGGCAGAAGGATACAGGTAAAATAAAATCAGCTTGGGATATCTGGACAGCTTGATATCTGGACTAAAGGGCTACGTTATGTTAATTCCTGCTCTATCAACGCCCAACATAGGTTAATTCAGTTTAAAATTTTGCACAGATTGCACTACTCGAAGACAAGATTACATCGGATATTTCCTGAAACGTCACCCATCTGTGATGAATGTCAATGTGCAGAAGCTGATCTGCTTCACAGTTTTGTAATGTGTATCAAATTACAAAGTTTTTGGGTGTCAGTTTTTTCTTTTTTTTCCAAACTTTTTGATGTGCAGTTAGACCCTGACCCCATTTTGATTCTTATTGGACTATCGGGACAATCTAAAAAACTTAAGAGCACACAGATTTCCCTCCTGTCCTATGGCCTTATGTGTGCAAAGAGACTGATTCTCCTCCTATGGAAGGGAAAAGAAGTGCCCTCCTTGAAAGTCTGGATTTCAGTACTGACAGATACTCTTCATCTGGAAAGGATCCACTACATTATAAACGACAAACTGGAGGACTTCGATCAGATTTGGTGGCCGCTCATTGAGCACCTGGAAACTATGAACAAATGAGAGCTATTATGTGGACTTCACCATTGCTTAAAATAAGCTGATAGCACTCTGGGATAAGGGAAGGGTGTAGGGAGGAGGTTTGTTTGTTTGTTTGTTTTGTTGTTGTTTTTTTGACCGCCCTTTTTGGTACTTTCCATTGTCTTGGTTGTGTGTTTTGTTTTGTTTTTTCCTGTTTTTGTTGTTTTGGTTTGTTTTCGGGGTTTGTTTTTTTTGTTCGCTTTGTTTTTCCCCTTTTCTTGATGACAAAACTGTAAAAAGGAAGCAATGTCAGTCTATGGGACTGTCAAGAGATGTATTCTAAAGCACTTCTTCAGTTAAGAATCAGAGAGGAGAAACACAGTTTTACTTGTATACAAGGGCAGCATAGAGCACCCGCAGTGAGAGTGAGGGCTCTGTGACATGCGCTCTGAGACTGCCCTGGTCTTTATTTATACATCAGTGGGTGTTTGTTCCTTACATTGGAATGTGGATGTTTAGGGGTGTGTGTGTGTGTGTGTGTGTGTGTGTGTGTGTGTGTGTGTGTGTGTGTGTGTGTGTGTCCATAAACGACTTCCCTAAACCTGCTGGTCTGGAAGTCCAACAGTTCATCTAAACAAAATGCACTTAGCCTAAAACAGACATAGATACGTTTATCCTATCATAAAACAATAAGACAAGGTATGACCTCTCCCATGCTCCCAGGATGTGGGTTTGAATGCCAGAACACCCTGGAATGCACACAAAGCCTACTAAAGATCACACATCCTATCACTACACAATCGATTATACACCTCTAAGCATATATGGAAACTTATATCATTAAAAGATTATACTGACTACTAAGTACAATTTTCCATTGACAGGGACAATTTGTGATTGTTATTTGTGCTTCACAATAAAAATATTTGAAGAGAGAATTAAACTTCTATTATATAAAAAAAAAAAAAAAATTGATGGGGAATGTACTTCATCTTCAGGAATACAGAGAGGCTTGTATTCCCGCCATCTTTAACGTGACACGCAACTTGCAGTCTCTCTCTCTCTATGACATGGGATACAACGATAACTGTAACGTTTCTTTAGATGGCTTTACCTCCAATAAACATTTGGCTTAACAGTTTTTATCTTTGTTTTGAGAATCTTGATTGTTCTATGCAGACGGGAAAAGAATACCACTCCCCATCATATTTTATTGATGAGAGAGGGATAGCTAATAGCTAATCTCTTTAGACACACTAAGATTAAGAGTCCTGGACCTCACAACATCTCTGGGCAGGTGTTGAAAACTTGTGCTGATCAGTTGAGTGGGATTTTTCATCATATTTTTTCACTTTCTCTAGAGTTACAGACAGTATCTAAGATTAGGAAACACGCTGTCATTGTTCCAGGTAAGGTACTAAATGATTTTATTTCTTGATCCTAGTTTGATCAGTTGGCTCTGTGACAATTAGGTCACAATGCCTAAAGGTGAACCGTGTCCTTTCTGATGTGCTCTCCTGTCCTCTCCTCTCCTCGTCAGGGCTGCTCATCACCTATTAAAGCTGCTGATATTGAGATTATAGAGAGTTACAAGTATTTAGGGGTTGTTCTTGAACACAGACTGTGTTTTGAGCCTCATGTTGATACCACTACCAAAAACGTTCAGCAAGGACTGTTCTTTTTAAGGAAAATTAGGTCTTTTAATGAATGTTTTATTGAATCTGTTATTTCTTTCTGTATCACTGCTTGGTTTGGTAACATGACTCTAAAGAACAAAAATCGGTTGGGACCTTTTTGTAAAATCTGCCGGTAAAATCTCAGGGTGTTGGCAAGACGGGCTTTCGGCCATTTATAACAAGCATGAGCTGAGGAAGGGTAATTTTATTGTTAATTGTTTTAACCATCCACTTCACAGTGAGTTTGACTTGTTTATGGGCTCAAATTGTGGTCATAAATATTTTGTACTTGTAAATCAGTTTTGTACTTGTAAATCAGGATTTGTATGTGTAAAAAGAATTTGTGTGTGCGTAAAAAAGATTTGTATGTGTAAAAAGAATTTGTGTGTGCGTAAAAAAGATTTGTGTGTAAACTTAGCCAAAAAATAAGTGTCAAACTCTGCACTCAAGTTTCAAGTTACAAGTACGAATTTTGACCCTATTTTTCTTCCTTTCATCTGATTGGACAATGTCATGTCAATCACAAATTTAACTATCCAATAAGAGAACAGATGGGTTTGGCTGTCGGAGGGGTGCTTTATGGGAATAAACCAGGGGTCCCCAATCTCAGTCCACGAGGGCCGGTGTCCCTGCAGGTTTTAGATCTCACCCTGGGTCAACACACCTGAATCACATGATTAGCTCATTACCAGGCCTCTGGAGAACTTCAAGACATGTTGAGAAGGTAATTTATCCATTTAAATCAGCTGTGATGGATCAAGGACACATCTAAAACCTGCAGGGACACCGGCCCTCGTGGACTGAGATTGGGGACCCCTGGAATAAACCATTGACTGTAGAAAACATGGACGACGCGACCCCGCCTCCTCCCATTGTGCAAAAATGAAGCCAAAATACCCCGCTTGTGTATGGAACGCCAGGACTGCCATAATGAATTACTTAAATACACCATTAAATAATTAATTAAATGTGGCAATAATTAATTAAAATGGGAATTAATTAATTAAATACATAGTTATGACACATGTAATTAATTAATTATTGACACATTTAATTAATTATTTATGTATTTCACATTTTAATTAATTATTGACACATTTAATTAATTAATTATTGACACATTTAATTAATTATTTATGTATTTCACATTTTAATTAATTATTGACACATTTAATTAATTAATTATTGACACATTTAATTAATTAT
Organism: Oreochromis niloticus; assembly: GCF_001858045.2. Taxonomy (NCBI): domain Eukaryota; kingdom Metazoa; phylum Chordata; class Actinopteri; order Cichliformes; family Cichlidae; genus Oreochromis; species Oreochromis niloticus. The sequence goes on along the minus strand of NC_031977.2, from coordinate 3,615,993 downwards.
TTGTGTATTTCACATTTTAATTAATTATTGACACATTTAATTAATTATTTCATGATATATTTATTTATTTCATTTTGGCAGTCCTGGCGCCTGGCTCTCATCATGAATTAATTTTATCTGTCAGCCTCACCCATCAAACTCAGGGGGCGGGGTTAACGCTGATCGACTCAAAACCATTGCTTTGGCCTGGTGGCCATTGTTTTTAGCCCACAACAACCGACAGAACTGAACTTTGAAAAACCCTGTTTGTGTGTCACCAAATACCGTTTTAATATTTTTTTAGCCGAGAATGTAGTGGTTTAATCTTCATATGTCTGGTCGGTTTGTCAAGATACAGCCTCTTTGCAAAAGTGCTTCGATGATTTCGGAGATGTCTGCCCAGTCTCACGGCAAAGCGTGGGATAGACCCGCTCACCTCGCAAGCAATCGAGCTGTTGTTACCGCCGACAAAGCGCAGGCCCCGGTACACAGCTGTAATAACCCCCGCTGACACTGACTTCTTTTACTGAGGTTATATTTATCGGGGTTTTATTTCCCGATGTTCTTATGTGTCCTACGTGTTTCAGTCGCCAATTCTGAATTATAACTAACATTAAAAACATGTTTAAGGGGGAGAGAGAGCAAATAAATTCGATTAACAGCTGATCTTTGGGTTTCTGTTCAGTAATCAGCGTGACCTGCGTATAAACGCATAAAAGAGAAAACGTTGGTGTTTCCGTCATGTAGTAACTGCTGGCTTTAACTGTACAAAGGTTGTTCGACACTATGAAACACATACAGACTTCATGATGTTCGGCTAATATTTTTATTGTGAATATTAATCATGAGGGTAAACGGCCCTGTACACCACGGAGCGAGGTCAGCATATCCACGATATCTTCAGATCTCTGAGTTAACACAGAGTTTCCCAGCTGACTATCTAACTGTCATCTACGAATATGTCACGGGTCATATCAATATGATTTTACAGAAAAGCATCCTTAATACTGCCAACTATTCCAGAGACGTGAAAATCTACAGCATAAAGAACACAAAAATATAGCAGTCTAACGCAACACTGTAACAGAGATGAACCGTCAGTTTGTCGCAGATCAAAGTGGAATGAAAGTGATTGGTTGAACAGGTGTTCGTGATCTGTGTTTTCTGCATTTTCATCAGTGTAAGAGACTCAGCAGCAGATTAGACTAACAGTTATACATTTAATAAATTACCAAATGAATCCACGATCGAACCTGTTCCGACAATTTGAGTTTGTATTCCCTCAGCTGCAGACTCGCTGCTGTTTAAATGTTTGAGAGGAAGATTAGATATAAAGCAAACATCAAACATAGACTCAGTCTGCGGTCACATTTGATATGAGGCCAGCACGGATATTGGCAGCATGGGTGTTTATGTTTTTCATTGCAAAAGAACTGTCTGAATGGTTAACTGACGTTAACTTGGATAAATTATAGTTAAGGAGTATCACAGATAACGCCCATGTGAGCTGCTGAAATCAGTAGGCTATTACTGAAATACACGTGCTATATCATAAACTACGATATAAATAGGGAGGTCCTATTAACATGTTTAGTTTTAAAGGACACCTTCCTGCCTTTAGTCTCATTCATGAGCAGTATTAGTTTTCTTCTAACATCCAGAAGTCTGCACGATGTGTTTCATAGTTTGTAACAAACCTTTTACAGTTAAACATAACATGACCGAAAAAGCAAAAAAAAAAAAAAAAAAAAAAAGAGAGAGAGAGAGAGAGAGAGAGAGAGAGAGAAATCACACAAATTATATGTTAAGCTCATTTATTTTTAGTTAAGTAAACTCTAAAAATTCTAACATAGCTGGTGCTTAGAATACAGTTAAATAACTATTAAAAACAGATGATATAATATTTCTGTCCAGGTTGCAGTCTTCATCTTGAACATGCTGTTGCAAACTCTGCGCCTTCTCTTTCCTCTTTGTATAAAAACATTTTAAAAGTCAGTTTAATCTCAAAATTCACTGTTAAATCCGAAACACACCAGATAAAGAAAAGCGAATAGTTCAGTCTAACACATGTGCCAGTGAACCATTAAACGTCTGTAAAACTCTGCAGTTATGAAACATAACTTTAATTTGAGCCAAACCGATTTGCTCAGTTGTAAATAAAACAGCGAAGTAAACGTGACCCGACAGACAAAACCTGAGTGAATTAAGTCCAGCGTTTAACCACTGAGAGCTAAAACTCAGGTGAGGTTTCAAAGCTGTGTGCAGGTGATTGGACATCAGCTGCCGATAAAGTGGGTTCGCCTATAAAGTCCTCTGTAAGGAAACAAGCTCCAGCAGCTCTGCGCTCGGGAAAAATACTATATTTACTTATGTTGTGCAGAAAAATGCGCTGACATTGCGTTATATCAAGCACCGGCTGCCCAGTTACACTGTGACTATCACCAGGTAACGTGGGCGTGTTTCTTGAATTAGCAGCAGGTGTTAAACAGCTGACAGGTGAGGAGGACGCATGCAAGTAAACTGAGGGCCTGCTGAGCTGATCGCTGGTGTCCTGAGAAACATGTCAGCTCGTTCTTTATGTTACAGAAGCACAGAGACACAAGACCAGGCGGAAAAAGACGATCGTTCGGTGAAAATGCGAATCTGCGAATGCAACATGTGGAACACGGAGAGTGGAATATGTAAACAAACCGGTTGACGTAACCCCCTCGGTGCACTCTGCATGCTGACTGTTAGCAGAGCTACTGAAATCTCTGAAAACATCTGAGCACTTTTGCAAACATGTTCTATGTTGACAACCTGACCAGACATGTGAAGATTACGGCGCGACATTCGCGGCTAAAACACTGTTAAAAGTGTAGTTGGTGACAGAAAAACGGGGTATTTTAAAACTACACCACCACCATTGCTGCCTGTGATTTGAAACGCATTCTGGGATACCTGGCTGCCTCAAGTCTACAGAAGCAATCGATTATCTAGGATCGACCTGTTTTGACTTACATTGCACGGCAACCAATCAAATGTTAGAGAAGCTGCATGGGCAGCGTTAACCCCGCCCCGTGAGTTTGATGGGTGAGGCTGACAGATAAAATTAATTCATGATGAGAGCCAGGCGCCAGGACTGCCAAAATGAAATAAATAAATATATCATTAAATAATTAATTAAATGTGTCAATAATGAATTAAAATGTGAAATACATAAATAATTAATTAAATGTGTCAATAATTAATTAATTAAATGTGTCATTAATTAATTAAAATATGAAATACATAAATAATTAATTAAATGTGTCAATAATTAATTAATTACATGTGTCATAACTATTTATTTAATTAATTAATTCCCATTTTAATTAATTATTGCCACATTTAATTAATTATTTAATGGTGTATTTAAGTAATTCATTATGGCAGTCCTGGCGTTCCATACTTGTGGAGGCTGCCATCTTGCAAATTTGGAGCCAGAGTCTGCGCAGTAGTGACTTGAGGTGGAGCGACTGTGTAACGCTCGGCCCACACACCCGTTGGACATGACCGCAAACACGCCCCCCTACACTTTTTACGTAGCCCGGCCGCTCGAGTTTTTTTTGCTGGTTTACCGCGACTGACGACTCGTTTAATTAAGGTAAATACAACCATGTCACTGTTATAAAAAAGACACACAGCTTATCATCTTATAGTTCTAAAATCACTTTGTTGTTAATTCGTTAGCTAGATTAGCCGCTAGCATACGCGCTGTGTTGGAGGCTTGTTGCTAGCTAGTTAGCGATGCTACACACCTGCTACTCTAATAGTCTGTGTTATTGAAGGATTCAGCACTTCTTATGTTTTTTATCCATTTTTAGACAGTGATGAGATCATCTGCACACTCTATAGAAGCCCAGAGTTACTGTTAATATCCAAAATATAATGCTGTCCTTTGAGATTTTAACATAAGACTGTCAGTGTAATGGATCTAAAACTGTTTAAATCTTCAGAGCCCTCTACAGCCTGGTAACATGGAGACTTTAAAAACATCAGCAGAAGGTTTCAGTATTGTAGTCTAATTTGTCCTTTTCATTTAATAATAGAGTCCATATTATATCAACAGCTACATTCACCCTGGAGAGAAACTAGTGAGGGAGACCATCAGGACCAAGCTGGGTTTCCTGGGTGTAGAGGTTTGGAGAAACTTCTTCCCTTTCTTTCATCACAGCTGTTCTGTGCCAGATGTTCTGTTGACCGACTGAGAGAGACTTCATTTAAGAAACACCAGGAAGACTGAAGCTCATCGCATTGATCAAGCAGGACTCATGATCTTCACCAGCAGCTCCCTCACAGGGAAATCTTCAGCACTCCTCCGTAGGCCTGATCCAGGAGATGGATAAACCCAGCATTTCATGAACACTGCGATGAGACCTTTGGTTTGTGTAATGTTATAAATACTCAGATACTCCCCAGAGGCGCCAGACTTTTACATAAAGATATTATATTCAGTCCTGTAGAAAGTTATATATTTAAAAATATATGATCCTCTCTGGTTACTCTGGTATGAATAACTCTGAATCACTTTATGGTAAATAACACACTATCTGCAAAAAACTGTGAAAGAATTGACAAGTTTGTAGTTCAACATACAAGTGATGACCTTTGACCTTCATCAGGTTTTATTTAATTGTGTCAGAGAAAATCTCATATGCTCTTCATGCAGCTGAGTACATCAAGTGTTTAAAACGGAAGTTGTGCAGGTCTGAGATCAGCAGCTTTGTGAAACACCAAACAGAGGTCCTGTTAATGCTGATATATAGTGACACTGTTACATGAGTGATTAATCCTTTTGTTTTTTTTGTCTTTAACTTTATCAATAAAGCTGCAGCTTTCACTACAGCACGTGTGGTACTTTAACCTTTGTACTGTTTTCATCAGTTCATTTTGCAGTTAACATGTTGGATGATCCGTCTGCTGTCACTGGGTGGTGCTGAGGTCTGAATCTGAGGGCAGCCCCTGTAATCACAAAGAGAACAGAACCATCAAACTCAGATATAAATTTTATCCCTCAAAATTGAAATGAAGCTGATTCTTCTGTCCTCACACACTCAGGATCTGAAGTTCTTCTCTTACATTTTTTCAGTATTACAGTACACTACAGTACTTTAATCCATAGTTCCTGATTAATGAGGAGTTACTGAAGTACAAGCTTTTAAAAAAGATGTTACTGTCTTTACAGATGTGGCAAGAGACTGAAAACATGCTGTTGTTTGCACATATTTAATATTCAGATCTGCACAGGAGCTGCAGCAGCGTGCAGCCTGTTGCTTTTACAGTATGATACTTGTAATAAAAGTACAGTAACAGTAATTAGTGACTGATTAGCCCGGAACGTTTCTCTTGATTTCTTTAGTAAATTCATTCACCTGCACAGATTAGCTAAACGAACCCTGATAGCCGAGTGCTCATCTTAGCTAGCTAGGTCTCAGGACCTAGCAAAGGACGGTGGTTACGGAGTAGCTGACAAACACGTTTAATTTACCGAAAAAGTGCAGCGGGGCCTCGGGTATGGAGGACCACAAGAGCCACGCGCATCGAAATAAAAAATTCTGTGCTTAATTTTAATAAACTGCATTTCAAAATCCTTTTTCGAATTCCACTTTAATAAAAACATTTTCGAATTGCACTTTAATAAACTGCATTTCAAAAAACATTTTCGAATTGCACTTTAATAAACTGCATTTCAAAAAACATTTTCGAATTCCACTTTAATAAACTGCATTTCAAAAAACATTTTCGAATTCCACTTTAATAAACTGCATTTCAAAAACCTTTTTCGAATTCCACTTTAATAAAATCATTTTCGAATTGCACTTTAGTAAACTGCATTTCAAAAAACATTTTCGAATTCCACTTTAATAAACTGCATTTCAAAAAACATTTTCGAATTGCACTTTAATAAACTGCATTTCAAAAACCTTTTTCGAATTGCACTTTAATAAACTGCATTTCAAAATCCATTTCCCTTTCCTGTTCGCTCAGGGATTAACATGTGGATTAGCAGTTGGATTAGCAGTTGGATTAACAACTTCATTTTAAAAATCCTGCTGCTATTCAAATTAGCCACACCGTGGGATGTAAGGAGCTCTCTGATTGGTTGGTCAGACACAGGCTGTCTGCCAGCCTGGATTTTTGTAGCTCATAGCTTCGCCCTGCTACGAAGCGTGTGTGCTTGTACAAAGGCCGTTCAGCCTCGGGATTTACACTCGGCTCGACATGGATATGTGAAGAATGAAGGGAGCCTGCAGCGAAACGGAGAGCTAACCTCTGACTGAGTGCCCGTTTACTCAGTCTGACCACCTGTGAAGGTAACGTGCTAATGTGGCTAACGCTAGCATCACCACACGTAGCCCCGTTATTTTAAGGTCATCTTAGCTTATGAAAGTTTTACGTCACAGCTGTACGAGCTAGCTACGTGTTTTGTAAGCTGCTGTGCTCTTCATAAATAAAGCTGGAAGCAGCTCAGACTGTTAGAACCAGCACTGAGGCCTGTTACATTTATACAGTGTTAGAGCAATGGCTGCAACCTACAGCCTTTAAACTAGCGATTAAAATGCTGACAGTAAACTCGTCAGTCCAGGTGTTACCACATTACTTTGTGATACTTAGAGTTAAAACAACTGAGACAGGCTGATTAAAGTAACAGCTGTCAGTTCTCTCATTCCTTATATCAAGACTGGAGCTCACACTACTGATTTCAGTTCATTTAATATGTGAGTGCACAGATTCATTCTCAACTGGACATAAATGATGATCAAAGGTTGTATATATGATGAATTCATCAAATCCCAGCCTCTAACACAGTGCGCTGAATCTTAGCTTTGGATGTCCAGTATATTCTAATCAGTGCAATGTAAGCATTCACTGAACCTACAATATCTACACCTGTGTGGCAAATATGTGGTAAAGATACAGATAATGAAGTTTAATTATTAATACAATATACATCATGAGAAACGAAAGCTGAAATTGATTCAGTTTAGTACTTTTCTCTGTATGTTCTGTGATTATAAATGCCTTAAATTCTGTGATATATACTGTAAATGATTTTCACAGAGGTCTTAAAGTACTTAAATCACTGCTGATAGTCTGGTTGTTTATATTTTCACGTTTTTGTGTCTGTAGGGCTGTTTGATGACGATTTGGACTCCTCTGGGAGATGAGGACACACCCACATCTGTTCCATACTGCAGCCATGGATGGTGTTACAGCTCTGAGTCAGCTTTGGGCCATCAGATGCACACACTGGAAAACCAGCGCCTGTACTTCATGCAGGAGAGATGACCTCAGTGATGATTGACTCTGCATCCTCTACTTTACCTCCTAATCTCTTTCTCTTTAACACACAATTAAAATCACTCCAAAAGAGTGTAAACTTACTGAGGAAGTCTCTAACTTGTACACATTTGTACTTTTACTTGTTTTATGAGTTATTTTTAAGAAGAGTAAAGTTATTCACAAAGTTTTTATTCTTCTGTATTTATTCTTTTGTATCATGTACCACAGTCATACTGAACTTTACAGACCTGGTGAATTGGGGGGAAAAAAAGTCATATATATACATGAATGAATCATTCAGCTTCAGCAGTATTTCTATTCATCTTATGAATTCCAGTCTAATGTCAATTCACTGTTTGAGTTCAGTTTTGGTCTTAAACTCCAGAGAATACCACCTAGTTCAACAATCTTTTTATCTGATTATTTGCAAAACGGTTTTCTTCTGAGAGATGCTGCTAGAGCTGAAATTGAGCCCAAAGAAACAACAACAAAGTTTAGTTCCTCTGGATTTTCCATGGAAAATTGCTTTATTACTCACTCAGGTGACTTCTCCAGTGTCACGGATGAGTGATGAATGTATCTCCCACTGGAAACCATTGTGTCCAGTTAAAGTCAATCGACTTTTTTAAGGAGAGTTGTTAGATGCTGTGCTCATGAGGACAATGAGTTTTAACTTGGAGCACAATAAAAAGCTGCCATATTGGATCAACGAACAAAACACTTAATTGAGCAGAATTAAGTCAAAATGTAATATCCTCATATGACACATCACACATGACCCAGCATTGTTCTAAGAAACTTTCTTATTGGAAGTTTTCACAGCTGCCAGAAAGTGACAGATTTCTGTCTGGTCTTAATGTGTGGTCGTTGCTCTCTCGTTTTCTCTGGAATTGCTGCGCAGAGGATGTAACACCCATGATAAGCGCTGAGGTGTGTGTCCTTGTCAGGAATTAGCCATCCTCAGCTTCCAGGTTAAGAAAAGTGGAACCAGAAGATATTCAAATACATCTCTTCACAGCTGCTGATGAATTCTACAAAAAACAAAGTTTGTTAAAAACATTTGCAGGTGAATCACCACTGATTTATCAGTGACATCCATTTACTCAAAAATTACTGACAAGTGGATAACTAGAATATATAGTTTATAATTTCAACAATGTACTGTACAAAATGGAACTGTATATGACAAATGTGGTGTGGTGCTTGTGGAATTTTTAACAAGGGCCCTACAAAACTTTACAGTACTCATGCTGCCAAACTTCTGATGGCTAGGTGTGCAGTTCCTGCTTTAAATGCATTCACTTTTAAGATTAAGAAATCTAAGTGATAAGAGGCCAGAAATGTTTGAACTTGCTTATGAACCTACATCACTGAGGTCATCTCTCCTGCATGAAGTACAGGCGCTGGTTTTCCAGTGTGTGCATCTGATGGCCCAAAGCTGACTCAGAGCTGTAACACCATCCATGGCTGCAGTATGGAACAGATGTGGGTGTGTCCTCATCACCCAGAGGAGTCCAAATCGTCATCAAACAGCCCTACAGACACAAAAACATGAAAATATAAACAACCAGACTATCAGCAGTGATTTAAGTACTTTAAGACCTCTGTGAAAATCATTTACAGTATATATCACAGAATTTAAGGCCTTTATAATCACAGAACATACAGAGAAAAGTACTAAACTGAATCAATTTCAGCTTTCGTTTCTCATGATGTATATTGTATTAATAATTAAACTTCATTATCTGTATCTTTACCACATATTTGCCACACAGGTGTAGATATTGTAGGTTCAGTGAATGCTTAAATTGCACTGATTAGAATATACTGGACATTCAAAGCTAAGATTCAGCGCACTGTGTTAGAGGCTGGGATTTGATGAATTCATCATATATACAACCTTTGATCATCATTTATGTCTAGCTGAGAATGAATCTGTGCACTCACATATTAAATGAACTGAAATCAGTAGTGTGATCTCCAGTCTTGATATAAGGAATGAGAGAACTGACAGCTGTTATTTTAATCAGCCTGTCTCAGTTGTTTTAACTCTAAGTATCACAAAGTAATGTGGTAACACCTGGACTGACGAGTTTACTGTCAGCATTTTAATCGCTAGTTTAAAGGCTGTAGGTTGCAGCCATTGCTCTAACACTGTATAAATGTAACAGGCCTCAGTGCTGGTTCTAACAGTCTGAGCTGCTTCCAGCTTTATTTGTGAAGAGCACAGCAGCTTACAAAACACGTAGCTAGCTCGTACAGCTGCGACGTAAAATTTTCATAAGCTAAAATGACCTTAAAATAACGGGGCTACGTGTGGTGATGCTAGCGTTAGCCATGTTAGCACGTTACCTTCAACAGGTGGTCAGACTGAGTAAACGGGCACTCAGTCAGAGGTTAGCTCTCCGTTTCGCTGCAGGCTCCCTTCATTCTTCACATATCCGTGTCGAGCCGAGTGTAAATCCCGAGGCTGAACGGCCTTTGTACAAGCACACACGCTTCGTAGCAGGGCGAAGCTATGAGCTAGAAAAATCCAGGCTGGCAGACAGCCTGTCTGACCAGCCAATCAGAGAGCTCCTTACATCCCACGGTGTGGCTAATTTGAATAGCAGCAGGATTTTTAAAATGAAGTTGTTAATCCAACTGCTAATCCACATGTTAATCCCTGAGCGAACAGGAAAGGGAAATGGATTTTGAAATGCAGTTTATTAAAGTGCAATTCGAAAAAGGTTTTTGAAATGCAGTTTATTAAAGTGGAATTCGAAAAAGGTTTTTGAAATGCAGTTTATTAAAGTGCAATTCGAAAATGTTTTTATTAAAGTGGAATTCGAAAAAGGTTTTTGAAATGCAGTTTATTAAAGTGCAATTCGAAAATGTTTTTTGAAATGCAGTTTATTAAAGTGGAATTTGAAAATGTTTTTTGAAATGCAGTTTATTAAAGTGCAATTCGAAAATGTTTTTATTAAAGTGGAATTCGAAAAAGGTTTTTGAAATGCAGTTTATTAAAGTGGAATTCGAAAATGTTTTTTGAAATGCAGTTTATTAAAGTGCAATTCGAAAATGTTTTTTGAAATGCAGTTTATTAAAGTGCAATTCGAAAATGTTTTTATTAAAGTGGAATTCGAAAAAGGATTTTGAAATGCAGTTTATTAAAATTAAGCACAGAATTTTTTATTTCGATGCGCGTGGCTCTTGTGGTCCTCCATACTCGGGTCCTTCTGTCGGGTAGTCCAGTTAACTGAAGAACACCTCAGGCTGTCAGGTTAAAACACTCGGTCGTGTTTTCGTAGCGTAAACGCTGGCCCGCCTCTCAGAGCCTACGCTCTATCTGCTATTCCCGAACAGAGATACGCAACTTTCTCCGTGACTGCAGCTGTCAGTCAAAGCTGTTATGATGACGTTTCACCCCAATTTAACATCACCGCGGTAGGAATTAGAATCAAACTTATGGGAAAGGAGACCCCTTGGACATCAATCAGCATGATGAGAACTATTGATAACAAAAGAAAGAATCTTTGGAAAAAAATTATCTAAGGAGAAAAAATTTATTTTAGTCTGACCCCAGTCCCATCCGCTAACATGGAGGAGGCGGGGTTTATCACCTATACTGCAGCCAGACACCAGGGGGCGATAGAGACGTTTTGGCTTCATTTTTGGGGAGCTGTGGCGACGTCGTCCATGTTTTCTACAGTCAATGGAATAAACGCCCTTTTACATGCCAGCCCAGCATTTTCCTTCATCATCACGAAGGTAAACAGTCTGTGGTGGTCTGAGTTTGGTGATTTTCAACCTTTTTTTCAGCCTTTTCAACAGCGCTCCAGACCTCGGGGGGAGGGGGGTGGAAATGACAGTCTTCACTAGTGGGGATAGTTACAAAGCTTTCTAAGTTATGAATTAGCATACATGTTTTTAATGAACATTTAAAGAACCAGCAACAAAAGCAGAAATTCTTGTAGAGGACATAAAGTCAGAGATAGAAATGACAAGGAGCAGGTGCATCTAGTACAGGTAGAGCTGCTGCAAAAACCCACAGAGCTCAACAGCCAGCGCAACAAATTCTGGATCTTTGGCTTTTAGTTAGCAGTTAGCATTAGCAGCACATGCTGCATCCAATGTGAAAGGACCTTTATGCTGCGCACTGTGACTCACAGCAATGGTCCCGGGTCAGCCCTGACTTTGTGTTAAACTAATCCTAAAGTAATAATGGTATTTCTAACCACGGATATACCACAACTTTATCCTTTCAACAACTACTGTAAGTTAGGTGACCTAGCTTCTATCGGATATTTATAATAGAGATCCTCCAGCTTCAAACTGTATTACCCTTCAAGGACCTGAAGCTCCATAAAGTACCCCTCCGACAGCCAAACCCATCTGTTCTCTTATTGGATAGTTAAATTTGTGATTGACATGACATTAACCAATCAGATGAAAGGAAGAAAAATAGGGTCAAAATTCGTACTTGTAACTTGAAACTTGAGTCCAGAGTTTGACACTTATTTTTTGGCTAAGTCCACACACAAATCTTTTTTACGTACACACAAATTCTTTTTACACATACAAATCCTGATTTACAAGTACAAAACTGATTTACAAGTACAAAATATTTATGACCACAATTTGAGCCCATAGATTCCCTTGAGAATTTGAATTCATGATATGGAATGTTGACCAGAGACAACCTCGCATCAAAGCTGGACAATTGCTTATCAATTAAATCCAAATCTCAACACAGATGAGTGAAAGTGAGAGCTGCACATCAGCATCTTCATTCATCTCTCCTCACTATTTCCCCTGTTTAAGAGCACAAAATTTGGAGGCACCGCTGGGATGTTTGGCTTGAGGACCATCCCTGACATGTAAGAGAAATCCTCTTGTCAATCACCTTCGACTTGATGAGGAATAGCATGAATTCTGGCTTAAATCCTTGCACCCCAGTGAGAAATATTGTTCCAAAAGCACGAACAGCTCCATGTGGCACAAAGATTTTAAGATATCAGGTCAAATAGGAGAGCCTGGGCAAAAAGACAGACTCACATTTTCCAGTCTGGTGAGACAAATTGAAAACGGGATCAATAAAGGCTACCCAGAATCAGAAATTACTGATGCTATAATTCATGCTATCAAATTAGGCTTGCAGTTAAGGAGTTATCTTGAAAGAAAAGAAAACCTAGGACTACCTGCCCATAGGAGAATTCACAGGTCTCATTACCAGGAGAAAACAACCCATCTCTGAGGTTCAGAGTAGTAGAGAGATGCCCCAAAATTTCTTGATGAGGACAATGGACTTGGGACAGAAAATCCTGCCTGCTTCTCAGCAGGTTGACTGTACAGTGGTTTGCAAAAGTATTCGGCCCCCTTGAACTTTTCCACATTTTGTCACATTACAGCCACAAACATGAATCAATTTTATTGGAATTCCACGTGAAAGACCCATACAAAGTGGTGTACACGTGAGAAGTGGAACGAAAATCATACATGATTCCAAACATTTTTTACAAATAAATAACTGCAAAGTGGGGTGTGCGTAATTATTCAGCCCCCTGAGTCAATACTTTGTAGAGCCACCTTTTGCTGCAATTACAGCTGCCAGTCTTTTAGGGTATGTGTCTACCAGCTTTGCACATCTAGAGACTGAAATCCTTGCCCATTCTTCTTTGCAAAACAGCTCCAGCTCAGTCAGATTAGATGGACAGCATTTGTGAACAGCAGTTTTCAGATCTTGCCACAGATTCTCGATTGGATTTAGATCTGGACTTTGACTGGGCCATTCTAACACATGGATATGTTTTGTTTTAAACCATTCCATTGTTGCCCTGGCTTTATGTTTAGGGTCGTTGTCCTGCTGGAAGGTGAACCTCCGCCCCAGTCTCAAGTCTTTTGCAGACTCCAAGAGGTTTTCTTCCAAGATTGCCCTGTATTTGGCTCCATCCATCTTCCCATCAACTCTGACCAGCTTCCCTGTCCCTGCTGAAGAGAAGCACCCCCAGAGCATGATGCTGCCACCACCATATTTGACAGTGGGGATGGTGTGTTCAGAGTGATGTGCAGTGTTAGTCTTCCACCACACATAGCGTTTTGCATTTTGGCCAAAAAGTTCCATTTTGGTCTCATCTGACCAGAGCACCTTCTTCCACATGTTTGCTGTGTCCCCCACATGGCTTGTGGCAAACTGCAAACAGGACTTCTTATGGTTTTCTGTTAACAATGGCTTTCTTCTTGCCACTCTTCCATAAAGGCCAACTTTGTACAGTGCACGACTAATAGTTGTCCTATGGACAGATTCCCCCACCTGAACTGTAGATCTCTGCAGCTCATCAAGAGTCACCATGGGCCTCTTGGCTGCATTTCTGATCAGCGCTCTCCTTGTTCGGCCTGTGAGTTTAGGTGGACGGCCTTGTCTTGGTAGGTTTACAGTTGTGCCATACTCCTTCCATTTCTGAATGATCGCTTGAACAGTGCTCCGTGGGATGTTCAAGGCTTGGGAAATCTTTTTGTAGCCTAAGCCTGCTTTAAATTTCTCAGTAACTTTATCCCTGACCTGTCTGGTGTGTTCTTTGGACTTCATGGTGTTGTTGCTCCCAATATTCTCTTAGACAACCTCTGTGGCCATCACAGAGCAGCTGTATTTGTACTGACATTAGATTACACACAGGTGTACTCTATTTAGTCATTAGCACTCATCAGGCAATGTCTATGGGCAACTGACTGCACTCAGACCAAAGGGGGCTGAATAATTACGTACACCCCACTTTTCAGTTATTTATTTGTAAAAAATGTTTGGAATCATGTATGATTTTCGTTCCACTTCTCAAGTGTACACCACTTTGTATTGGTCTTTCACGTGGAATTCCAATAAAATTCATTCATGTTTGTGGCTGTAATGTGACAAAATGTGGGGGAGTTCAAGGGGGCAGAATACTTTAGCAAGCCACTGTAGGTATGTGAAGGGAACAGCACAGTGGTACACAGGTTCACAACTTTGTGCTATAGATGAGGCATGGAAACAGAGCCATTTGCCTAACGTCAAGCAAAGGGATATTGCAGAACTAGACGATCCACTTGAACCACTGTAACTCAAAGCAGCCAATGGAACAGGAAAAAAGAAAACAGAAAACAGCTAGTCTTACCAGAAAAACACACAAGTACAGTACTAAAGGAGCTACATTATGAAATGGGCCATCAAAGCGAAGAACATTGTCACTGATGCAACAGGAGGTTCAATGGGAGGATTATGTCACCAGGAGGTGTGTTTGCATTAAAACAGAAGAAGCCATGTCATGAGATCATGAGCTCCACTGACTAATATTGTCACTACTCAACAATTTGAACTCATCTCAATTGATTTCTTACATCTTGACAAGTGCAAGGCCAGTTATGAATACATTGTTGTCGTAATTGAGCATTTTACACTCTTTGCCCAGGCATATGCTACAACTTCCAAATCAGGTAAAACTGCTGCATGCAAAATCTTTAATGACTACGCTCTAAGATTTGACTTTCCAGCACGAGCGCATCATGATTAAGGTGCTACATTTGAAAATTAGCTGTATGTGCAACTGAAAAACTACTGTGGAGCTGCTAAGTCCAGGACTACTTATCATGATCCATGCTAATGTTGGATGCTGGGGGCTTTGCATTGCTGGGACAGGACATGGAAGAAGTGGAAAAGAGGGCTTTATTATCCTACCCTGGAACACCACCAAGTTATTGGTTCAGGTATGTGGATGACACCTGGGTGAAAATCAAGTCTCAGGACTTACCAAAATTCACAGATCACATTAACTCGGTGGACCAACACATCAAATTCACCAGGGAGGATATGAAAAGTGGCAGGTTAGCCTTCTTAGACTGTGAGATTTCCATCAGTAATGGGGGACATCTAAAAGGTGATGTGTACCAGAAACCTACGCATACGGATCACTATTTAAGGTTTGACTCTTATCATCTCCTGGAGCATACACTGAGTGTCATCAGGACCGTACAACACTGAGCGAACACCAACCCCACAGAGACAGTGGCCAGGGAAGCAGAAGAACATCACATCAAGAAGGCCCTGAGTAAATGTGGTTATCCCAGCTGGACATTTGTCAAAGCTGGGAAGATTCAACATTGTTTATTTGACACCTAAACCCACTTAAAGCTCCAGCCGATCCAGGAGAGAAGGACGACTGCTGCCTAAGCGAAAACCCGTAGTGACCCCGTATGTGTCAGGAGTATCAGAACAGTTGAGACGCATTTTTTCTAAACACAGCGTCTCTGTGGCTTTTAAACACCAAAACACGCTGCACCAAAAATTGGTCCACTCCAAGGATCGAGTCCACTGACACAAAAAGAGTAATATAGTGTACACTATTAAGTGCCGGGAGGATTGCCATACATCAGGGAAACCAAACAACCTCTGGCAAAGCAGATGGCACAACACAGAAGAGCCAACTCGTTAGGCCAGGATTCCACAGTCTATTTACACCTACAGGCCAGTGGCCACTCTTTCAGTGATGAGGATGTACACATCCTGGACAGGGAGGATGCTGGTTTGAGCGGGGAGTCAAGGAGGCCATTGACGTGAAAAGGGAAAGACCATCTCTGAATCAAGGAGGGGGCCTAAGGGTACATCTATCACCATCTTACAATGCTGTGATTGCAGCCATTCCCCAACTCTCTGTGAATGGTACTCATGGCCATTGAGTAGGCTTTGATCAGGCTCAGTGGGCTTTGATCAGTGGTTGTTGATGTCATGAGAATTTGCATATTAATGATCAAGGAAATTACCTCCAAGCCAATTGTTCATTCAGTGGTGCTAGTTTCAGTCATTATGCAAATGTACTGTTTATAAGGTTCGGGAAACCTGAAGAAGACACTTGGTCACCTTCACCTTCTTCTCGAGAAGATTTCATTGGGGATTTATACTTCAGTGTTAAATCTGCCTCATTAGTACATCCATTAGCACTGGAGCATCATTTATGAAAGAGGAGAAAATGCTGTCCCATAAATTATTGTAATTGATCAATGGCATGCAAACAATCTGTATAATAAAGTTGCACAGATCATGGAATTTTTTCCCTTAATCCTTAACAGGGAGGAGGACATGAGATGAGAAATGACTTTGGTTCGCAAAAGTAAAATATAAGAAAATAAGATGGATTTAATTTTTATATGCCATGGGATAGATTTACTAAATTCAAATTATTGTGATGTTGCAGTTGCTTGATGACCTATCAGCAATGCGCTTTAATTTATATTGAAAGATGCAGCCAGTTCACTGCAGTAAAAACCAACATTCTGCAACTACTTGCTCAATAATACAGTGTTAAGCCCAGGTTCACGCAAGCCAAGTCTTCAAGTCTCTGAAAACATCACTGCAATTCAGATAAATAACAGGAGGCCAAAGGAGAATCCATATACTTTTGATATAACCAAAAACTCTTCTGATAAGACTGACGTGTTGTATTTTCAGAGGACTGCAAGAGAGAAGTTGTGCACAAGTTGCAAACCTCTTTCGATACAAAGTAAACAAAGCAAAAATTGCTGTACATCACATAGGTTATGTCGGAGTCTCTACAGAGTCCCTGCAGAAGCCTAAATCAGCTGTTAAGTCTACAGCTGTTAGGGTATACACTACAATGTTAAAGGCCAAATTTCAATGAAATTCCATTTAAAATGAGAGAGAGAAAAGCAGCAGTGTTTATGATCATCTTCCAGATTTTAACATTTAATAATAAAACTGATGTCATTCCACTGTTCAATCCATTCATCATTCTGGCCCTTTTGTATTTTTACCTGATATAGCAGAGGTCGTTGTTGACAGATGAGGCACAGTACACCTGCTGATAGCACAGAAAAACTGGAGCTTCAGTATTACTGAATTTGTTAAATATGCTGAATGAATACACAACATAATGACTCGTGTTCCTGACTTAGGCTACTATTTAAGATAAATGGCTAATTAAAGCACTTTAAAATGATGTTAATTACTCAAGTATCAAAGGCTGCCATGCTGGGACATATGAAGACTCCCTGATCTCTGATCTCCATCACAGAGCCGTTCTTAAAATTTGCCTTTAAGAAAAAACTAGAGTGCGTTTTTTAACATTTACGCACTTTCATACTGCAACTTGGGGTTAGTATCTTGCCCAGTGATATTTGGCATGCAGAATGCTCTACCTCCTTTGCCACAGTAGAAAACTCACAGTGAGTAGAGTGCTCGTGCTCACTTTGTGAAAGACCTCCAAAATTGTGCTGCGGGGACTACGGTGTCACAAGATACAGGTTTTCCTCCATTACAACACTCTACTAAGCGCAGTAAAACAATCAACTGTTAAACATTACAATATATAACCAAGAACTGCAATTGGACTCAACACTGAGGTGGAGTATTCTGCCACCTTGTGAGTCTGGCAGGTTGGACACTGCAGTGTAAACAGGAAGCAGGATCAATAATGAAGCCATTCTTGTGTTGTGACAATCCCAATGAAACAGCCAGAATTAAGGTAGCAGGAGACAGCTAGACAACTTGCTAAGCTTAGATGAGCTCAGCAAAGAATCCAGATACCATAACCTTGCAAACACAGGAACAGCAGAGCATAGACAGACAATGAAGTGTGCTGTTATTACACCTATATACACCAAATATGAAATAAAGAAAGGTTTTATTACATAAAGTACATGTCATTATGTCTGCTGGCATGTTTCATGTATTTCTGGACAAAATTAATCAAATGATAGTTTTCTTCAGGACTATAGCCATCCTCATGTATCTCCCCTGACTCAATGTTATCCCTCATCATATTCTCTAAGGAAGAAGCTGAAAGAACATATTGAGGCTACACTACGTACACACAAATAATGCCTGCCAACCCCCTTCATGTCTCAAAACACCCCAAGTGCTTCACATGTACAGAAAAGATTCATCACTCAAGTCACACATCAGGTCCAGGCAGAAGCATGCCCATGCTCGTGTCTCCTAATGATGATGATGATGATGATGATGTCAGAGTTCATCGTGGCGCAGTGGTTCCTGGCTGGGCTGGATGAAGACGCCCTCCATAGTACGCCACCAGTTGTGCTGATTGGGGGAGCTCATGCCGTGCACCTCCCGCTGTCCACGTATGGGGTGGCCGTACTGCTCGCCTGTCACGCTCAGGAAGACGTCGGTGCCTACGTGTTTGAAGCGCACAGCCTCGTCGCGCTCCCAGTGAATGCCTTCGCACTGAACCGTCCACACGTCCAGGTCGTCACCCTCGCCGTTCTCTCCGAAAGCACTCACCTCCTGTGGACGGTGCAGAGAACAAGAGAAGCATTTGTACCGTGGTGAGCATCCACATGTGCTAAAAAGAGCAAGGAAAACAGTCGTATGTGTCTGACCTGGTTATTAGACAGAGGAGAGCTGAAGTGGTGTGTGTGGAGGTTTCGTCCAGTCTTCATGTGTGTGATCCGAATGGCCTGGCCACACTTGATGGGAGCACCGCGCAGACATGGATTGTTGGGCTTCCCACGAATCTGCCAGTAGCTGTTGGCATCATCTGCATTCTCCACTCCAGTTACAGACTGCTGTCCACTGCCTACACACACACACACACACACACACACACACGTTAAGTGTTATTTTTGGTCTTGAATAATGAAAGCCTCAGTAAACTCTACTGTTCCACCAATGAAGCAAAGAGTAGTCAGTGCATGCAGGCCTGTTAAGATTCAGCAGTCAAGTAGACAAAGATTTGTTGTTGAGTACTGTGCTCATACAACTGGATTCATGTCCATTATATACAATTGCAAAATGCAACTATCTGATTCAGATGGCTTGGACATCATGAACAAGGTTTGCTAATTTAATGTGACGGCACCAAAACATGCTTCTGCGGATGATCTAACAGTGCTCTAACTCTGCCTGTTCACTTCAGTAACAGCATGCATGCCATCGAGAGCACTAATGAGCAGTGTTGGGTAAGTTACTTTAAATTAGTAACTTAGTTACATTACTAGTTACTTCTCTAAAAAAGTAACTCAGTTACTTTCAGAGTAACTAGTTACTAGGGAAAGTAACTGGTTTTACTCAGAATTCTCTTGTTAAGGTGTTGCTTCCGTAACTGGATACCCAGCAAGATTGCCAGTCTTCTAGCTTGCTTACTTGCCACAAGTGCACTGTGCCACCTACCAATAGAAAGGAAAAAATAATGCGCACATTTCCACGAGAGAAATCCCACGCCTGGACCGTCATTGACCGCCGCCATGATTCTAGCCTGCTTTTTACATCCAACACAAAAACTGCAGTCGTGGTGCTTTTGATTGTACTCAGAACTTGGAAATTCTGCCTTCTGAATAGGAAGATGTAGGTAACACCAGACTGCAGATGAACTGCATACAGAGCTGGACTGGGACAAAACAATCGTCCCCGGCATTTTGACTAGAGACCGGCCCACCATTATAGGAAAAATCATAAAGCCTTTGAATTAAAACAAACACTGTTGTGACAGTGATGTACACTGTTCTGATGGTATATATGTATCAATCTATCAATCGTTTGTTGTAAGACTCAGATAATTATTTTTTTAAAAGCGAGACATTTCAAATGAGAATAATAAAGAAAAGTATTTCCTTGTGCCCCCCTTTCCCTGTTAATGCCCTACCTGGCCCCCTGGCAACACTTTGCTAGACCCGCCCCTGCACAGTTACCAGCTGTCAGCTACTTAGAAAAGGATCCTGGTGTTATTTGTCTCTCAGAAACAGTTCATAACTTCCCTTCAACTCATTCATGTCACCTAAAAGGTAAACCTGTTTCTCCATCACCTGTTCAGCTCTGATGATTCAGTAAGGACATCTCCTGGTTTCATCTGCATGTTTCCCTCTCACCAGATAACCAAACCGATATCATGACCAGCAGCTTTACAGCTGTGGCTCCAGCAAACATCAGCTGATACTAGAAATTAATATTAAATAAATTCTAACAACAGCTGATCAAGCTTAAACGTGCTGCTGTTGTTTAACGCGACATCCGCTGGTTTCCTCTTTCTGGCGCAAAGTGGGCGATAAATAAACAAGAGAGAAAAGCCGATCAGCTGATCATTGATCAGTTTCGTGATTGAAGTAGAAACGGGAGAGGAGAGAATGAGAGAAGAAGAGGCAGCTGTGCAGCTTCAGCTTTGTGTCTTTTTCATTGTAGCTGAAGTCCGGGACAAACTGTGTTCCTTTTCACCTCAGTACGAAACGCGTAATATTTTCTCTGAATACCAGACGATTCTGTTTTTTAGGGGACGGTTGGCAACTCTAATAATTAACCGTATGAACAAAATAAAGTTCAGCATCAGTAACATAGCACCCACACAGCTGTATAGAAACTCCGTCATGCTAGCTAGCACGCAGTACGAAAATGTCAGCATACCGAAAATAAACACCACCTAAACTTGGTTTATATCTGACTCAGATAGACTGCAGGTCATAACTTCTTACCTGAAGTTCAGTTCACCTGACACGCGGACCGGCGGCCGCTTCGGGTCTCTCCTCTTGCCTCCCTTTTCCTTCATCCACCTGCTGGCTTCCACCACTTGCTAATGTTATTGAATCTGTGGAAGCTCCGCGATATCCACCACACGAAGTAACGAGTAACGAGCCTATCTAAATCCCAGTAACGAGTAACGCGTTCCTGGTTTTGGCATAATAACTAGTTACTGTGCTCGTTACCACAATAATAACGTACGCGTTACTTAATAACGCGTTAGTCCCAACACTGCTAATGAGATCCTATGGCACAGCAAGAACATTACTATCCAAAATAACAATGCCATGTAAGTGCAGGTTTTACATATGCACTTCTCTCTGTAAACAGCAAGTAGATCAACAGGCGCTGCTGAGGGAGAATCAATAGCTTTTTGATAAAGAAGAAAACTCTTCCGTTAGAAGTGGCTGGAGACTGTGTGCAGTCTGTAGGTATATACTTGAGAGGAAACCAACAGCTTTGTTACAAACTATTCTATGGTATCTTGTTGCATGCTAAATCATCCAGGTAAGGAAATCCCAAAAACTTTATTCTGTTCATCTGGACGTAGCGTATAAAGCCTTCCTGACAGAAGGAGTGAATGATGAAGGAAGTTCACCACAGTCGAGTTTTCTTTGAACTTTGACTACCATAACAAAACTGAAACGCTATTTGGAGAAAATGTATATTGCCATGATTGTTATTGGGTTTCTGTGATAAGTCAGGCTCTCTACTTCAGGTTCTGAGCGCACTCACGAGAACAGTTCTGCATCATCGCTCTGAATGCAGGCTACTCCAATCAGACACGATCTAATGATGATAGTGATGACGATGACAACGATAGAAAATCAGTATTAACATTAATACTGATAACTTAACATTGTTGTCACACAGCCTAATAAAGGAGACATAGAAAACACTTCACTTTTGTCTGCACATCAAAGTGAAATGAATTTGATTCCTGTCCTGTCCATTAGTTGTAATTCCAGCAGTATAAATGAGAACAAGCAGCTTAATTCTGTATTTAGGATCATGTATGAAAACATTTGACCATTCTGCATCAGCAGCTGAACACATGCACAATCCAGTGACAACGCAGTGCAGTCTCAGCTGGAACTTTACAGCTGACAGTGAAGTTGAACAGCAGTCTAATGCACTTAAACATACAAGAATAACTTGCAGATAATTTTGAACCGAAACACATAACCTGCTCCCAACCAGGTTACCATGGTGAATAAGTTGCTATGGTGATTCAGCTGGGCAAAAAGAGAGCCAAATTTTTTACATAGAAAAGCGGCTTTAAGGTCAACATAGCTCACTTCCCTTATCAGTCTCACTCTGTAAACAAGATTATTCAACATCAGATCCTGTCACATCCACATGTTGAAGATCTTGTGTAAAAGTGGACGTCTCTGTTTAGACTTTAAGTACTTTATATTGTAATATATAAGGGATGTCACCAGAATTGATAGTTATGATACCCTTTGATATAACATTTATAATAATGTGTATTTATTTATTTATTTATCTGTCAAGTACTGCCAGCATGGTAGGGAATGTGTACCAAGGCTGCAGTTTTTTCAGAACTGATGAGTCTAGCATACACCTACAATTGTTCCTGTCCATCCTTACATGCTGATAAAAAAGAGAAACCAATAGCACAGGAAAAAAAAATACACGTGGAAGACTGCAGCTAGTGCAGCTGCCGTAAAAGCTCTGCCCAAACTCACTTGCAAGGAACCCGTTTTGTTTTTACTGACTCATATTCCAGATATAGTTATAAAATGAAAATTGACATAATTTGTAGACTCTCAGCTTTCATTTGAGGGTTCCACGTTCAAATTGAATGAACTGTTTAGGAATTTCAGCTCCTCAACATGTGCCAACCTTTTTTCTTTTTTTTTTTTTAAAGGGACCAAAAGTAATTGGAAAATTGACTCAAAGACTGTTTCATGGGCGGGTGTGGGAGAGCTAACAAAGACAAAACTACTCTGTTATATTGCTAAATCACTGAAGCTTGAGATGCTAGCTCAGTTTCCCAGAGAATTCACTTGAAACCACTGTGGGACCTTGCCCCACCCTATCATGTGACCTACTGAGGTCACATGACATAAGGTGCAAGTTGAGGTTTTGAATGGGTTAGAGACTCAAGATGTTCCCACCTGACAATACCTCCACATCAGCACTTCTACTATAGTAGAAGAAAACTAGAAGCAAGGACATTGCAGTGTGTGTTTTCAAAGTATTTTCCACCAAGTCTCACCCTTTCAAACTGTTGCAACATGTCTTTCTGAATTATCTGTACATCCTTGAGCTTCTGCACTGATATGCCATTAAAATGGTGGTAAAAACCGACACGATGATACGGTCTTCAACCCAGGTGCAGCAGTAACGGCTACAGGTTACAAAAATCAAGCCGTACACGACCCGCAGAAACGCCAGCTTGCAACAGTGGACAGGATGTAAACTTTGTGTATGATGCTGCATTTTCTCCAGCTTCTTCAAACTAAAAGTCACAATAAAGAAGGGGTGGGCATGTTTTACCGTCTCCAAATGCTGCCTGCAGAGAATAGGTTTTACCTTTACCTGTTTTTCTTAAATGAAAGATGCTACACCAATTTGTCTGTCCAGTTTACAATCACCGTCCAATATAAAGCCCAGATTTGTAACTGTGGGCTTAATATCTGGAGCCAATTGGCCTTTATGTTAAGCTCAATAAATATTCTATTCTGTGATGCAGCCTGTCAAACTTATAATGTTCTGACTACAGTTAGATTCAGTGTGGAGTCTGAATGTTCTCCACTGCTCTGTGTACAGACTAGTGACCTGTCCGGGTGTGCCCTGCCTTTCCCACTATTACAGGTGGGACAGTTTGGTCCATATTTTGTGGGACAAATATACCGGTAGAACACTGCATTTAATTTAAGCAGCTTTACAAAAACCACAGTCATCTTTATACACATGTCCCATTTCAGAGGTTCAAAAAATTAACAGACAATTGACTGACAAGTAGTCTGATAGCTGGGTGAGGCCTGTTCAACTGTCATTCCATAACAAATAAAGCAGACATAATATCGAAATCTGAATTCAGAGTGTTGATTTTGTCATTTAAATGTGAGACCCAAAAGAGATGTCAGTGCAAGCAGAGCTGCATGTGCATCTGAAACTGAATTGTAATCTTAAAAATGCATGTTCCACCAATAGACAGGTATGTTGTTCCCTCATGTAGTTATTTTTCCAGACTGTCAAAATCTGTGCTCTATGCAAAATGTCACAGGGGAACTAGAGGAGGCTCTCACAGCTGTCCATGAACCAATTTAAAAGGATAAACCTAGCTCAGTTTTGCATAATATTCATTTATTCTCTTTATAAGCTTAATGGTGCACCACGGCTTCTTCATGTGGCCCCATGGGAAAATTTGTTGCCCACCCTGCACCCTGTTGCACTTTGGTATACAGGTATATTTATCATGTCTCCAACTGAAGAGTGGCAAAAGAAGAAGAATGCCAGTTCACATTTGCAACAACTGTGACAGAACATCAACATGCCTATGAAGATTATGTGGGTGTTGCAGGTCAGTTAGAATGCTCACCCTAAGGCTTCAAAACAAGACCTCAGGCGATTTCCCGGTAGCACTGATAATCTGTCTATGCTTCAAGCAGTCAGCTCTCCTCTCATCCAGAGCCACTAGATTTTACACAGGCACTGCATCCACCAGCTTAGCTGCAGTGTTTCGGTTCTGATTCAGTTCTGACAATGCCTGCGGTCCAGTATGCACTCATCACAACAATCTGTTATTATAAGCTGTTCTTGTTTCTGTTGTCAGCCAGCAGTACAGCAACAATGACAGAACATTAGCAATAATGTATTCAACCCTGTACTATTAAACTATTTTCCAGTCTGCTTCTCTCCACAGCAAAGTCCCAATTTTATAGCTAACAAGTAGTCTCATAAAAGCTGCCTTGACATCAGTTAAAGTCTAGGCTGTTCTATGATTTCAGCTATATTCACTTGTAAAATGACTTATGTGAGAAAGTTTGACGTCACATGAGCCTAAAGTGGATGTGCTGACGATGTGCACTTGTCCCAGGCTGGCTACACATGTAACAAATATTACCTCGCCTTCAAACCAGCAACTTTCAGGGACGAGGCCGAAACAGAGTGCGCACATAGAGCGTGGAAGGACATCTGCTAGGATCAGACGATATGAAACATAAGTGAGTTTCATAGTTTCGGTGAGTGACTGTTACAGTATGCAAACCTTATAGCCTCTCCACCAAATGTGAAAGTCAGCCTAACCCTGGTGCTTGATGAGGACGACTCCAAACTCACTAACTTAATGGATGCTCTTATAAAGCAGGTGACTCTATAATGCCAAACTGCACTGATGGGAATATCAATTTCTCATTTTTGTGCTTATAGCACAAAAGCAGCACGCCCCCAGAGAAGACACGCACCGATGGAGCGAACCTCTTCTTAACTACAGCGTAGAAAAAGGTGGTCGGAAGTTGTGCTGGGTTGAATTTTCGGCTATTTGTTGGCTTCTACAGAGCTCTTCTAGCAGAGTAAGCGCAATACTGACGCCTCAGAGCTGCTGTGGCCGTACACCGGCAGCTCTCTGAACACTTACCTGAGCCGTACTTAACGTCGTGGGAGTGCAGTCGGACGTTGTGTCTGGTGTTGAACAGTTTGACTAGAGAGCCGCAGGTCACATAGCTGAGCTCCGAGTCTCGTCCTTCACAGCTGGACCACAGCAGCAGGAAGAGCAGCGACCTGATAAGCCCGCGGATTGTACCGACCACCTCCATCTTTGTGTCTCTGCTGTCATGACCGGCACTCACTTCCGAACCGTAGTGCTGCTTTCCACCAATCACCACTTGACAAGTCCTAAAATACGGAAGACAATGTCAACGCGTGATTGGTCAGAATAGGCATATGCGTCGTCACAACAGTTAACGCCAAACAGTAGTAGGAGTCATGCAGAAGCAGCTCCACCCCTCCAACGTTATTCCCGGTTTAAACTGCCTGTGCCTCTGATGATGCTGATGATGATGAGTAGAGGACCCTGGTACATTCGGCTCATCTGTCCTGGGAACTCAGATGAGCCGAAACAGACAAGATAAGATGTGGTTTTGCCACGCAGATGGATTCAGATCAAATCTACTTAACGAATACTGTGAACAGTAAAATAGAAAAAATCTTCTCAAAAGATGAAATAGCATTTGGTGATGTTTCAGGCCGTCACTGACCGCAAAGGCTGTTCCTCCAGATAGCTATCACCTGTTACCAGTTGGGAGTGAGGGGAAGGGAGAAGAGAGCGGAGGAAGATGGGACAAAGGACACACATGGCACCCACCACATGTACAATTTAACATACACAGTAACCTGTCTAGTATAGATGTGTTTATGTGATGTAATTTAGAAGCAAATTTCTATACATATAGACAGAGAAAAAATATGTTTTAATTATATATTGTCTTTACCAAGAAAGGGCACTTATGTTCATGCCAGTGCACTGAATCATTATGCTGCCATCATTGATAGTCAGCTGTCAGTCTCTGATCTCTCTTCTGGCCTTTCTGAAACTTTTAAATAACATAGTTATTGTCACTTTGTATTGATAGAATCCAGTTGCCCTCTGAGAACTGGGCAATACTTAATTTGATCCAAAAACACACTGAATGTAATATACCCGATCATTATGAAGATCTTGGCAATGGTCACTGGTGGAATATTCTTCGATTCTAACACATGCACACACAAAGAGTGAGAGAGGAAAAGGTGAGAGTGGGACAGAAGGATAAACAAAATAGCAAAGAAAAGAATATAATTAAATGTAGGAGAAAAGAATAGATAGAATCAGAACAGAGGTTCTGTCTCCTTTGGGTTTATTTTTACATAAGATCGACTCACAAAGTGTCTGGGAGAAGACGTGCAAAGTAAAAGACGTATAAAACCATCAAATGTAATCTCATAAACTGCCAATAGTGAAATTTAAACTATCCTAAAATCCTAAATCCTAAAATCCCTAAAATCCCCAAAATCCCTAAAACATACCTATATGGATTTACTGTATTTTAGTATTTGACTCAAATAAATGTTTTTCCTGCAGATTGATTGACTCTGCCTGTTAATCATCACACAGGCCATCTTTGTTTTTTAAACAGAATTATACGTTACATGAGTGGTGTGCGGTGACTTTTACACAAGGCAAGCATAAAAACATCCCATTAAAAATGAGTCACTGGAATTAAAATGTTTATTTTACTGTTCTGTGCATTAAACTATCAGACTGATGATTTTCTGCAGCATTAATTACGTTCTGCAACAGTGCGGTATTTTGTTTGCGTTTTGTTTTTATAGATTTTTAATCACCATCTCATAATGTCGCTGACTCATTAGTAGGATCAGATATTAGGACTCATAAGGATCACCATGTGCTGAGGAAAAGTCACATGATGCGTGAAACGCTCTTTGTTATGTGACGATGCTCAGAGCCCGAAGCAAGCCGCTATTTTGTCTATCTTATGCTAAAAAAGAATGGTTTGTAGGAACTTTGACAGCTACTTCACTCAGTAGCGGTTTTAGATACGGGCGGTTGCCCGGGGCGGCATCGTGATGGGGGGCGGCATCACGGGCATCGGCAAAAAAAAAAAAAAAAATGCTCGTACTCATGCTGCCCCGACGGCAGCCAGCGCATATTGGGAATGGCATAGGCACCGATCAGTTTTCTATCGCCCATTTGCTGGGAGTAAGGGCGCCCTCCGTTTGCGAGGTGAACCTGCTGCTTGCGGCACAGGGAGGAGAGGGCGGGGCGGCGGGGGATTCTCTGGCTGGCTGGAGCAGCATCTAATAACCAACTCGCAAAATAAAATAAAATAAAAACAAACCAACAAACACGAAAACACCAGACATCATGATGCAGACTTATAATTTGCACCCATGTTTTTTCGAAATTCCATACACGAAAAGTGAGCGCGAGAGCCCTCGGTGCGCCTGCTCGCTGCTGAAATCAAAGTAAACTTTATTGTCATCTCCGCTACATACAGTCCAGTATATAGAGAGACGAGACGATGAGGCTCCAGTTCATTGACTGTAGAAAACATGGACGACGCCACAGCTCCCCAAAAATGAAGCCAAAACGTCTCTATCGCCCCCTGGTGTCTGGCTGCAGTATAGGTCATAAACCCCGCCTCCTCCATGTTAGCGGATGGGACTGGGATCAGACTAAAATAAATTTATTCTCCTTAGATATTTTTTTTCCAAAGATTCTTTCTTTTGTTATCAATAGTTCTCATCATGCTGATTGATGTCCAAGGGGTCTCCTTTCCCATAAGTTTGATTCTAATTCCTACCGCGGTGATGTTAAATTGGGGTGAAACGTCATCATAACAGCTTTGACTGGCAGCTGCAGTCACGGAGAAACTTGCGTATCTCTGTTCGGGAATAGCAGATAGAGCGTAGGCTCTGAGAGGAGGGCACTTTTTCGGTAAGTTAATCGTGTTTGTAAGCTAATCCGTAACTACTGTCCTTAGCTATGACCTAGCTAGCTAAAATGAGCACTCGGCTGTCAGGGTTCGTTTAGCTAATCTGTGCAGGTGAATGAATTTACTAAAGAAATCAAGAGAAACGTTCCGGGCTACTCAGTCACTAATTACTGTTACTGTACTTTTATTACAAGTATTATACTGTAAAAGCAACAGGCTGCACCCTGCTGCAGCTCCTGTGCAGAACTGAATATTAAATATATGCAAACAGCAGCATGTTTTCAGTCTCTTGCCACATCTGTAAAGACAGTAACATTTTTTTTAAAAGCTTGTACTTCAGTAACTCCTCATTAATCAGGAACTATGGATTAAAGTACTGTAGTGTACTGTAATACTGAAAAAAATGTAAGAGAAGAACTTCAGATCCTGAGTGTGTGAGGACAGAAGAATCAGCTTCATTTCAATTTTGAGGGATAAAATTTATATCTGAGTTTGATGGTTCTGTTCTCTTTGTGATTACAGGGGCTGCCCTCAGATTCAGACCTCAGCACCACCCAGTGACAGCAGACAGATCATCCAACATGTTAACTGCAAAATGAACTGATGAAAACAGTACAAAGGTTAAAGTACCACACGTGCTGTAGTGAAAGCTGCAGCTTTATTGATAAAGTTAAAGACAAAAAAAACAAAAGGATTAATCACTCATGTAACAGTGTCACTATATATCAGCATTAACAGGACCTCAGTTTGGTGTTTCACAAAGCTGCTGATCTCAGACCTGCACAGCTTCCGTTTTAAACACTTGATGTACTCAGCTGCATGAAGAGCATATGAGATTTTCTCTGGCACAATTAAATAAAACCTGATGAAGGTCATAGGTCATCACTTGTATGTTGAACTACAAACTTGTCATCTGGAATTCTTTCACAGTTTTTTGCAGATAGTGTGTTATTTACTATAAGTGATTCAGAGTTATTCATACCAGAGTAACCACAGAGGATCATATATTTTTAAATATATAA
Organism: Oreochromis niloticus; assembly: GCF_001858045.2. Taxonomy (NCBI): domain Eukaryota; kingdom Metazoa; phylum Chordata; class Actinopteri; order Cichliformes; family Cichlidae; genus Oreochromis; species Oreochromis niloticus. The sequence continues at coordinate 3,586,729 of NC_031977.2, read as the reverse complement.
CTTTCTACAGGACTGAATATAATATCTTTATGTAAAAGTCTGGAGCCTCTGGGGAGTATCCGAGTATTTATAACATTACACAAACCAAAGATCTCCATCACAGTGTTCATGAAATGCTGGGTTTATCCATCTCCTGGATCGGGCCTACGGAGGAGTGCTGAAGATTTCCCTGTGAGGGAGCTGCTGGTGAAGATCATGAGTCCTGCTTGATCTATGCGATGAGCTTCAGTCTTCCTGGTGTTTCTTAAATGACGCCTCTTTCAGTGGGTCAACAGAACTTCTGGCACAGGACAGCTGCGATGAAAGAAAAGGAAGAAGTTTCTCCAAACCTCTGGACCCAGGAAACCCAGCTTGGTCCTGGTGGTCTCCCTCACTAGTTTCTCTCCAGGGTGAATGTAGCTGTTGATATAATATGGACTCTATTATTAAATGAAAAGGACAAATTAGACTACAATACTGAAACCTTCTGCTGATGTTTTTAAAGTCTCCATGTTACCAGGCTGTAGAGGGCTCTGAAGATTTAAACAGTTTTAGATCCATTACACTCAGTCTTATGTTAAAATCTCAAAGGACAGCATTATATTTTGGATATTAACAGTAACTCTGGGCTTCTATAGAGTGTGCAGATGATCTCATCGCTGTCTAAAAATGGATAAAAACAAACATAAGAAGTGCTGAATCCTTCAATAACACAGACTATTAGAGTAGCAGGTGTGTAGCATTGCTAACTAGCTAGCAACAAGCCTCCAACACAGCGCGTATGCTAGCGGCTAATCTAGCAAACGAATTAACAACAGAGTGATTTTAGAACTATAAGATGATAAGCTGTGCGTCTTTTTTTATAACAGTGATATGGTTGTATTTACCTTAATTAAAGGAGTCGTCAGTCGCGGTAAACCAGCAAAAAAACTCGAGCAGCCGGGATACGTAAAAAGTGTAGAGGGGCGTGTTTGCGGTCATGTCCAGCGGGTGTGTGGGCGGGAGCGTTACACAGTCGCTCCACCTCAAGTCACTACTGCGCAGACTCTGGCTCCAAATTTGCAAGATGGCAGCCTCCACAAGCGGGATATTTGAGAAGGGTCTGGCTGCAGCCACTGTCACTACCCAATCCGTACCGGAAACCCGATCGGTACCCCGCATGCGGGAAAAGTGTCTACTTCCGGTCGTAGCGTTTTACGATAGTTACGGGTCAGAGTATCTGTTAAGATGTTAAGAATAATAAGTATCTCTTAAAATGTTTCCAATGATGAAGCATTTCAGTACAATGTAGACAAAAACGAAAAATAAAAAGATAGTTACGGATCAGGACTCCCCGATCCTTACTGCGCATGTGCACAGTCCGACCGTACAAATCGGGTCTACCCGATCCGTACCGCGCATGTGCAGATGTTTTCTTCTTCTTCTGTTCGTTTAATGGCAGTTTACTCCCCAGTGTACGAGGATACCGCCACCTGCTGACCGAGCGAATGAACCCTGTTATAAACTGAATTAGCGTCATTTCAAATGCGTGTTAAATTTGATTTAGCGATAGTCAAGTGTGTTTATGCTTGTCTGTGTGGAGAGGATTGATTGGAATAGTGATGATGATGTCCGCTATCACTGTCAATTGTCAGTAAACACTTAATCTGGCTGATGAATCTTCACGTGACCTATTACAAAGTCTGTATTATTAAGTCTGTAATTAGGCGCCATTCTTATTATTTTACGGAGCTTTTGTTCAATCGGGGGACGCTGTCTGTTGAGGAGAAAAGCACGAATCTGTTTGTATACGGATTATCCATTGTTTAAATGTCCCGGTAGTCGAAAAGGAGGCAGAGCTGTTGAGAAATGCTAGGAGCTAACTGGGCGCTAACTGTATCATTCAAATATATTGAATGTTGCAATGCTGGCAAAGAGAGGAAGTGACGTAAGATTTGCGCATGCGGGGTACCGATCGGGTTTCCGGTACGGATCGGGTAGCGACACCCAGAATGTCGCAATGTTGGCAAACAGAGGAAGTGACGTAAGATTTGCGCATGCGGGGTACCGATCGGGTTTCCGGTACGGATCGGGTAGCGACAGCCACTGTGGAGCTCCACAGTAACCGGATACACGTGACCTCCACACTAACCGGAAACACGTGACCTCCACAGTAGCCGGAAACACGTGACCTCCACAGTAACCGGAAACACGTAACTTCAGTTAAATCGACTTTGACAGCGAAAACTAAATTGCGTTTTTGTTACTATTGATGCTGCTGAGAAATAAAAATGGTTTCAAGTGGGGGTTTTTTAACACTCTGGGTTTGTTCAAAAAAAATTCACCATCCCCTAAATTGTTCGTTGCCAAAAGTGCTATAACGCGGCGCACCTTCCGCGACACTCGCTGTTTCACTGATTTTTTTTTTTTTTTACAGTACATCGTGTTGTGCGTTCTGATACCATTGTCAATCAATCTAGTCCAGTGTCTCCTGTACAGTAGCGGCCCCTAATAGGCCCACGGACCGGTACCGGTCCGTGAGTCCTTTGGTACTGTTCCGCGAGAGTAGAGGCTCCGGTGTGAAATGTATGGTTGTAGTTGTGTGTCTTATTTTGAAAGAACTATTTACGCGTTACCATAGCGACCAGAGAGCATTAAGAAGCAGAGAGGAGGATGTCACTGTCATTGTTGTTGGCGCACAGCTCAAGTCACGTTTATTATTATATTTACAAAATACCACAGTTTCTTTTTTATTCTTTTGTTGTATTTATCCGCGACACCTTAAAGGTCGTTCCCTGAAAATATTGTCTGACATTAAAGTGGTCCGTGGTGCAAAAAAGGTTGGGGGCTGCTGCTGTACAGTACAGAATGCGTTTAGCTTGTCGAATTTACATAAATCTTCTAGCAGTGTAACTCTGAAGTGCTGTACTGTATGTTTGTAGGTTTTCTCCCAAACAAACACAACAATGCCGACGATACGTTTTGCACCGCCAAAGGCACCTTTTGGTTTCATTCCATAATACTGGACTTATGTTTCTACGAAGGTTTGAACTCTAAGAGTGTTTAAACAAAAGAGAACATTGTGAAAATGTTCATGCCTGTCTGAGAAAAGTGTATAAAGCATGTGGTGAGGGGTTTTACAGTCTTAACATCTATAATTGTAAAAAATAAAGTTGGCTACTTCAGGGATTTCACCTACCGCGCGCGGGTTATTTTTAGAACGTAACACCAGCGATAAACGAGGGACTGCTGTATTATTAATAGTAGAGTCTGGGACATTTAATTGATTAACATCAACACTGATTATTATGCACTCTTATTTTTGTTCAAGGAGAGCAAAAAATATAAAACTTTCTCTCAGTTTGTTCGTTGCCAAAAATGGCCACTTTTTGTGTATGTTCACAAAATGCTATAAAATGTATATTTCTTAAAACATTTATCTACTTTTACCGACGTGACTCTTTAAAAATCCTTTTCATCAAAATCAAAATTGTATTTAAATTTTTTACTCTTTATAGTCAGTTAGGTTATATATTACCATTAACTTTTCAGATAAAACGGTGATAAAGTCCTAACGTTTTCATGAAACTTCCTCCCGCCCCATCTGAGCATCGGGGAAAAGGCTGTCTTGCAATTGTTGAGGTCACTAGTGTGTGCCCCATTTCTTCCAGGATCACTCTCTTTATAGGTTTTAGTGGACTACTGTGAAGTGGTTTCATGGTACAAAGGCATTGTATTCCAAGATCTGGGAGATTGTAGAAATGAGCAGTGATGCCCTTCCTACCATCTTTCCAGAAAAATAAGTGATCTGGAAGCTGTTAGGCTTACTTACAGCAACAGCACTTTCTGCACCTGCATAAACTCCCGGACACATTTACTAACAGTGTTTGTTGCTGTATGTGCTGCAGCTTTGAATTTTTTATTAATATATATTTTGTTAATATTTTGGCTATGGTGTCTTTTTATGAAATGTACAAGAGTAAAAGTGTTTTTAGCATGTGCTTCAAAGCTAAGTTTGACTGGGAAACTCAAATCTCAATAGCCAGTATCAACAAAAATTCACTGCAGCCTGTGTAATATTTGATGAGTCATTATTTATTTCAGTCTACCTTGCAAATACATATTTGCGTTGCAATGTCATGCACAAACACACACAAGTATTAGATCCTTAAGATCAAACCTATGTCATTCTTTTGGTCCACTGCAGTGTAGTAGTCAAAAAAAAAAAAAAAAAAAAGAGAGGTCAAGCCACAAATGGCCAGGATAGAGCCCAGAGGGGTAATGCGTAAAATGTATAAAAATATTATTGATTACAGGGTAATATATTAATGTTAATATCAACAAACAATGCTGTTGCATTTACACTTAATTTTTTTACTATAAAATGGAAACAAGTGAATATTTAATAATAAGTTTAACTGGAATTCTGTACACTGAAAAACAACAACAACACATAAAAAACACAAACAAACAGCCAGTGCCTTCATCTGTCCATTAAATGTCAAACATCGCATTGACCCATAGTCCCTGCTCATCAGCACAAGCTTTTAAAAAGAGCTCCATGTCCTCTGCAAACTGAAAAACAAAGAGGAAGAAGTCCCTCTACACAAAAACACTGCAGATGACAAGCCAGGCAAACATCTATTTGAATGCCTCCTCACCATGTGAGCCTTGAATTTTTTTTTAAGAAGACTAGGACCACAGTGAGGGCGTTTCATTTTCAAGGACTTTCTACAAGCCACAGTTTCATTTAGCACAGAGGGTAGAACACATGAATGTTCTACTGAAGATTCAGAAAATGGTTTAGATACTGGAGACAAGACATCGAGAGGGAGATGGGGCTCCTCAGAGAGTTCAGTGGGGAGCAGTCCTGAATGCTGACATGAGAAAAATTGCCTTGCCATATCCCAACGCTGTATGACTGTCATGTTACAGACAGGGCAGTGAAAGTGCACCAGTATATCATTTTGTCTGTAAGAGAGAGAAAAAAAGAAAACAAACAACAACATGTAATTTAAATGTAGTTGTATAGAATGCAATCAGTTTATCTAACAATCGATTGGATAACAAAAATATCCAAGCCATCCTCAATAATGAAAGCAAAATGGTGTGGATCACAAGAGCTGTCAGGAAATGTGGTGAACAGGAAAAAAAAATATTTAATGAAAACACGCTTTTTTCTCTCGCTAATGAATGCACTGAACTGTACAATGTGAAAAGCAACTTTTAAGTCAACAAAGAGACTGCAGAAGTGCTGAAAAGAAGAGCATATTTATAACTTTAACTATGAGGTATATTTAATATCAACATACCTTTGAAAGGCAAAGCATTTTTAATGTGTCCATTTATATGCTCCTCAATCTTTGCCTTGACAGTAGGGCTGAAAGTGGGGCACAGAGGGCAGTGAAAGAGTCTTCTGCAACATGTTGTGCATTCCTGCAATTCTGGATTGGAGGCAGAATTCCAATTTGATATGAGCATCTAAAACAGAGAGAAAAACAGATAAACACCATATACACATTTAAGTTCAGGTTTTAGCAGAAATAACATATTACAGTTAGCATGTAAGAGATTTGGTGAGAAAATTCTTTACAAAAGCATAATTTACAAAACACTTTTATTTGTGGCATACATATCTATTGACATATAACAGACAATTTAACAAAGGCTAATTAAAGTCTGGGCAATAAAAAAGCAGAACAGAATGGAATAGAGAATATTAGTATTTATACATATATAAACCTCTTTGTGACGACCTTGTTACAGTGTTTTTGCAGGTGGAATGAAAGACATGAATAAAGTGCAATATGCAGTAAATGGAACAATGTGCATTGATGTTACAGATAGTGAAAAGTAGTTCAATAACAAGCAAAAAATAAATACGTTTGAAACTGACCACTAAATGCTAACCAGAGGTGTCAAAAGTACACACACTCCTTACTAAAGTTTAGATACTTCGGAGGTATGACCGTTGTTGTAACGCTAACGAAGTGCCAAAGTAATCAGTGTAAGCAAACTAGATGATTCCTAAAATTATATAATTATTAACGGCAAAAAAAAAAAATTATACATGAAAGACTCTGTCCCAACCTTTAGGATCCACTTGCAAGATTTCCACAGTCGATGATCCACGCAGGAACGTATTTCTGCCTACTGTGGAGGTCACGTGTTTCCGGTTACTGTGGAGGTCACGTGTTTCCGGTTACTGTGGAGGTCACGTGTTTCCGGTTACTGTGGAGCTCCACAGTGGCTGCAGCCAGACCCTTCTCGTCAAAGTCGATTTAACTGAAGTTACGTGTTTCCGGTTACTGTGGAGGTCACGTGTTTCCGGCTACTGTGGAGGTCACGTGCTTCCGGTTAGTGTGGAGGTCACGTGTATCCGGTTACTGTGGAGCTCCACAGTGGCTGCAGCCAGATGCTCTTGGGGGGGATATTTTGGCTTCATTTTTGCACAATGGTAGGAGGCGGGGTCGCGTCGTCCATGTTTTCTACAGTCAATGCTCCAGTTACAGCAGTGCAAATAAACGAACAATAAATATAGTAGAGTAAGAAAATAAATATACGCTTTAGGACTCGGGGTAAAGGGATCAATAACAATTTATAATTTACAGTTTGAGGATTTAAAGTCTCACACACAACCTGTCAAAAGGGGAGGGAGACCTGCTGCTTCCAAATAGAGCACATTTCATTCATAATGTTATAAATCCAAGCCCATTATGTATTCATGATTTGTTCCTGGGTTGTGTGAAATCTCAGAAATGCACCCTAAACAAAGTGAATCTGTGAACTAAGGTGTAGGTCTATTAGATCATGTTGTGGTGATCCTCGGGTTGAGGGATGGGTGTTCATACTGGAGTGCAAAATTAAAACCAATGGAAGATGGACAAGAAAAGTTCAAAGCCATCAGGTGCTCAGTTTAGAAAAAAGAGAAAAGAAGAGGAGGAGAAACAAGCAAAAGATACAGGTAAGCAGATGTGTCATTGGATAATGGCAGGTCATCCTGAAACAATCAGAATCAAAATACTTTATTAATCCCTAAGGAAATAATGTGGATTACAGTTGCTCCAAGAAGAAATGGTAAAAATAGTAACAGTAACAGACTAAACTCCAAACAATACATTATGTTACAGATTTTAATATTAATTAGTCATTGTCAATTGTTGATTTGTCCTGCTCTCATTGTATGACGAATTATGATGGCTGTTTGGTAGCTGTTTGCATACTATGCATACTCTCTCTCTCTTCATATGTGTGTGTGGACAACAGTTTTATGTTAATGTACAATCCTTAACATGTTTTGTGTGTATGTATGTGTGTGTGTGGGGGGGGGGGGGGGGGGGGCAGAGGGAGTGTTCGCCTAGGGCGCCAAACAGGCTAGGACCGCCACTGACTTCACTGAATAATATTACTCTGAGATTGTAGACAGGAATGCTTGTTTCTCTGGACTGGAGCTAAGTACTGAGTCCTGGACTTAAAACTGCGCTCTCATCTATCAAGAAATAAGGGGCTAATCTACCGTGATATCACTTACGTTTCTAATCAACATTTTTACAGTTATAATAAGTGAGAGAGTTTTTTGTATAAGAATAAAAATAAATTTATAAAAAATATTAATTTAAAAAACGGTTGTTGGAAGTCGCCTTTACTCAAGGAACAACAATGTGGCGTAGGAATTAGAGAGTGAGGATTCAGATGTGAAAAGAGGCCGTGAACGCATCGTGAGGCTGGCCGGGCAGGTCAGGTAAGTTTCACCGCGGCGGGGAGGTGCGAGCACTTTGCTTTTCCGGTTCCTGACTGCGCTTTAACCACTGTTCGTAGCAATGCCTGACCTGTAATCGCTGTGAAAGTGTGAGAAAACAAAGGCAGGAGGCTGTTGCCTGTGTCACAGACCAGCGCCGACACCAGTGAGAAGGTAAGTCAGCGAATGAGTGAAGTTTGAATAGGAGGGGAACAGATGGACCTCCAGTCTGAAGTGCTCTGTGTGTTGTGGTCAAGCCGTGTACTCCTAGCTCTGCCACCCTGATCATGTGTCGGTGCGCTTTTGGGACCTGACGGGAAAGCGGTACCTTGTGCTGATATACAGGCGCCCTTTGAAGAACCTGTGACCAACATAAGAGATTAAGCTAGGAGTCCTAAATAGTGTATATTTTGTGAGCCTTGACTCTCAGACTCATGGAGAGTCTGAGCTAAGCTCTGTAAAACTACAAATCTCTCCTTTAGTTTGCTCATTGAGGAATGCTGCCGTGGAGTAAGAGGGAAAAAAAAGTCCTATTGTGCAATGCCATACTGAGAATATTCTAGAAATATTCACATATCAACGTAAAAATGAAATTATTGAGAATGTTCTCTGCTTAAACAAAAACAAAACTAAAAAATTCACCATTCACCATTCACCATTTTAATTATGGTCAGAGTAATGCTCTGCAGCCAAATGAAGGACAAGCGCTGAAACCTTGACCTGGCTGATGAGAAGATGTCAGACACAGTGCATCGCAGTCAGCTGCATATAGGACTGCTTAGCGGCAGACAAACCTACAGTGGGGACCAGAATTAAAAACTCCAGTGACTGAGAAATAGACTTGGTCTGATGAAGGAGTCTTTCATCTAAACCAAGCACAAAATTCCAAAACTAAGTTTAAAATTGGCTAAGCACAGTCTGGACCCAAACCTGCTGAGATGTGAATGCTCAGTGTTTCCAGCATAAAGCAGTTCTGAAAAGAAAAACAAGCCAAAATTCCTCCAAATGTACCAAATATTTATTGGACCTGCTGTGTGGAGCACTGACACAGCAGTGCAGACTGGATAATCACAGTACTTTATTATCTTAGAGGGATAATTTTGGAATTCATAGACATTTAACTCCAAGCAGTTTACTGTTCTTCAAATTGAGTAAAGACTCATGGTCACCCACCAGCAGATGAACAGTTGGCTTTACAGCATACGTTTTGCATTTATGACTCAATTAATGGAATTACATTACATTCTGAATTTGTTTCATCCAATTTGTGTCATCTGATCATTTATTAAAGTTGTTGCTGTAGCTGATATATTTTTCTTGGACCTTGGCAAAAATTCAAAAGTACAGTGCTGTCATGATTTATGGAAAACAGTGAAACTGTAGGAGCAGCGGTATTGAAGGTGGATGGGTTTAAATTCCTGCAATGGCAGTGCTCAAGAGAAGTGAAGAAAGGAGCGCAGGCAGGGTGCAGTGGGCAGTAATGAAAAGGAAAGTTTATAAGTAGGTAGTCAGGTAGTGAGACCTGCCATGATGTATGCTTTGGAGATGGTGGCACTGACAATAAGACAGAAGGCCAAGTTGAAAATGCTCAGATGAGCAATCCAGGATTGGCAGTAGGTACATCAGAGGGACAGCTCAGTCTGGGATGAAATGGTTTGGACATATGCAGAGGAGGGAGAGTGTCCAGTTTATCCAAAGGATAATGAAGATGGAACTGCCAGGCAGGAGAAAAAGAGGAAGACCTCAGAGGAGGTTCATGCATGTAGTGACGGAGGAGGTTGGTGTGACAAATGAGGATGCTGGGACAGGATGAGATGGAGGCAGATGATCTCCTGTGGTATGCCCTAAAGGGAGCAGCTGCAAGAAGTTGAGGAATGAAACTAAGGCTTGTGTTTTTTATTTTAAAGGTGCTATAAGTTGAGATCTTAATACTATGCCATTGTAATCCTCTCTGTTTCTATTGGCAGAAAGTCAAAGCTGCAATGTCTTCAGGAGTCTCCAGATTTGACCGGGTGAGGGAGATGCCACTCTATGACCAGGTCCCAGCGGATTCCCTGTATGGGGACCTTGCGTTACCTCCATCTCCACCACTCCTGCATGGGACAGTGCCATCTGTCAGCTTAGACTCCCTGCCCCCTCCCCCTCTACCTGAACAGCCACCTGTTGGACCTGAAGCTTTCTATCCCCCCAGCAATGACGACCCAATGGATGAAGACCGTGACGCTATGGACATTAAGCCAGTTCGCCGCTTCATCCCTGACTCTGTCAAGAATTTTTTCCGTGGCAACAGCAGTAACCGTGGTAGCAAGGGTGGGTCTGGCCCTGATTCCCCTGTTCCTTCATCCAAAAAGAGTGCTAAGTGCCACACCACAGGAGGAGTCCCCTGCTCACCGCCTCACTCTGCCCCTCCATCTCCCTCCCTTCCAGGCTCCTATCGAGACCGCTATGGTGGCTCTGGAGCCAGCTACACCTCTCAAAAGGAGCGAGATGGACTGTTGCTCGGTGCCGAAGCATTTGACTCTGCATCTGCAGTCCCCACCAATGTTTCAGTTCAGACATACCAGGAGCGCGTGGAAGAATATCATGCGCGCTACGCCTACATGAAGTCATGGGCTGGCTTGTTAAGGATCCTGGGCGGTGTGCAGCTGCTGCTTGGAGCTGCAGTGTTTGCCTGTGTCTGCGCTTACGTTCATAAGGACAACGAGTGGTTCAATATGTATGGATACTCTGGGCCGCAGCTGTATGGAGGGCTTGGTGGAGGCGCTGCGGCATATGGGTCTGGGGGGTTTTCCTACACAGGACCTAAGACGCCTTTTGTTCTGGTTGTGGCTGGCCTTGCATGGATAGTGACAGTTATTCTGGTTGTTCTTGGGATGACCCTATACTACAGAGCCATCCTTCTAGACTCCTCATGGTGGCCTCTAACAGAGTGTTCCATAAATCTGGTGCTGGGTGTGCTCTATTTAGCTGCAGGGGTGGTGTATGTGAAGGACACCACTCGAGGGGGACTGTGCTACTCGCCAGTCTTCAATAATGGAGTGAACGGTGCATTCTGTCGCACCGAGTCCGGCCAGACAGCAGCCATTGTCTTCCTCTTCATCAACATGGTGCTCTACTTTATTAGTGCAGCGGTTTGTGTGAAGCTGTGGAGGCATGAAGCAGCCAGGATGAGGAAAGAGGGGCTGGCGCAGGAGGTCTGACACACACACACAAAAAGCACAAAAATAATATTCACAGCTAAATACCTAACGCGACCTTTGATGCAGAGTCCTGGAGATACTACAGAGAACATTTTGGGGCTTAGCAAGGTTACTGTTTTATTACATTAATTTTGTCATGTAATAAGACATTAATTTTATTACGTGACAGTGTACCCCAGTAAGTAAACTATCATGTTAACTTATTTTTGCACCCATCCTGTGCTAAGATAAGAGATCAGCACATATAAAATCAAAACCTAATGCCAATCAGTTCTCTAGAAAATAGAGTCAGCATTCCTGGAAGCTGTTGTAAGACCGCTTTGTAAGTAATGTTAAATAATCACCTACTCCACTGGAGTAGGTGATTTTTTTTTTTCTTTTTTTCTTTTTTTTTTTAAATGCAAAGATTTTATTTGCAGTGTAATTCAGTGTTATTTGTATTGCACCAAATGACAACAACAGCCACAGCAATTTCAAGGTGCATTACACTGTCAGGTAATGACCCTACAATAACAAAGAAAAGTAACACTGAGCAATGATGCTTATCCTGTTGTGTTTTTGAATAGGTATGCCCCCCCCCCCCCCAAAGAACTGGCCATCTGTTATTCTCTTTGTCTCCAGTTTTTATTCTAATCTAATATTCAATTGTGTTTAAAAAGCATAGAAAAAGGTGCTTGTATGAATGGATGAATAAGACAAGTTGTATTGAGTGATTAGATGAAGTAGAAAAGTCCATTTGTTTATTCGTGTGTTGTACACCTTGATGATTTCAGCGTGGACATTAAGCTAAGAAACAATCTGAAGCCCATCATTCTACAGGGAAAAAGATTATTCACAAGTGGATGTCAAAGCAAATTCAACCCAAGGTCAGATTGTGCATTGCTCAGAGACACAGTAAAACAACCCAAGAGCTTCATGTCAGATTGTACAGGCCTCAGTGAACACGGGAGTTCATGACAGAAGAATTAGAAAAAGACTGAACAAGCGTGGTTTGTTTGGATGGGTTGGGAGTAGAAAGCCTCTTCTATCTAAAGAGAACATAGCATCACAGCTTAGGTTTTGCAGAGACGGTGTATTTACTCAATGTCAGTAAATTCCTGTTTCTCTTTTTCATCACACAATAGATGAGAACCATTGACTCATCTGTCCCACTCTCTATAGTAAGTATGAGAAAGTGTTTGAAATGGTCCTGCAGACACCAAGGTGCACACAGTATATACGAACTGAACATGTGTCTGTGTTTACCTGCCGCAGCTTGGTCCATCCTCTAGGGTGTCGGCGCAGACCCCTCTCCCCACAATCCAGCCAGACATCATGGATGCTCCCAACCACTTAAAAGCTGCTCCTCTCATGGCACCAGAGCCAGAGATCCTCCGGGGTCATATACCAGCCGGACACATCCCCAAACCTGTTGTTATAGCCGACTACGTGGCGTGAGTATTACCTTCTAGGTCTTGTCTTCCAGCTGTATATTGTGCTTCCCTGTCCAACGACAGGGAAGCCCTAGTGTAGTATCAGTTGTCATGTGTATATTTGACAAACAGACAGTCCCCAATTTTGTTCTCGTGTTGCAGTGTTTCCTTGTCTTTATTATTGTAGTCTTTTTACCTTGCGTTATAAAGTGCCTCAAAGGAACTGTTGTTTAGATATGATGCCATATAAATAAAAAAGAATTAAATTAAAGTGTTTTAACAGAAATGAAACCTGTAGCAGTGCAATGATGACCGCTGTGTTTTTGTACATGGGTATTCTGGGAAAGCAGTATCACACTTGCATCTGAAAATGAAAAATACATGACTCCAAACCACCCAGAATGGTGTTTTTAAGCCTCTTTTAGTTCATGAGCACTCCTGTACACTCTATGTGAATTATGGCTCTAGAACACAGGTGTCGAACTCCAGGCCTCGAGGGCCAGTGTCCTGCAGGTTTTACATGTGTCCTTTATCCAACACAGCTGATTCAAATGGCTAAATTACCTCCTCAACATGTCTTGCAGTTATCCAGAAGCCTGGTAATGAACTAATCATTTGATTCAGGTGTGTTGACCCAGGGTGTTATCTAAAACCTGCAGGACACCAGCCCTCGAGGCCTGGAGTTCGACACCCCTGCTCTAGAAAAAAGGTCAGCTTGAGAGAAATGTGGAGAAATCTTCTAGTCCCAAATAGGAGCAATTAATTAGAATTCTGAAAGAGCTGCCAAATTGACATCAAACTCACTGCTACAGAGGCTGAATAACCATTTCACCAGTGCTACTGTTTGTCACACTTTGATACATGTGTAGCTTGATGTGCGTGTTTCTGTTTACACCATCTGATGTCTTCCTGTTGGTCTAGTTACTGGATCAATAAAACTAATGTTGGTCCAGGTTTCAGCATTGCAAGTGACCAGTCATACTGTAAAAATGTCACAGCTTTGCGCTGTGGAAACACCATCACATCACATCCTAATCAAAATCACAACCCTAATCACAATCACATCCTAACCTTGACCCTAACAGCCCTCATTTTGAAATTTTTGACCGGACATCGGCAAAGCTCTGACGATATAACCATGTTTGGTCAGATGCAATGTTGATCCTGGACAAATATTATTATGATGATCCTGAGCCATCCATCCATCCATCCATCTTCATCCGCTTTATCCGAGGCCGGGTCGCGGGGGCAGCAGCCTAAGCAGAGAAGCCCAGACCTCCCTCTCCCCAGCCACCTCCTCCAGCTTATCCGGGGGAACACCAAGGCGTTCCCAGGCCAGCCGAGAGATATAATCTCTCCAGCGTGTCCTGGGTCTGCCCCGGGGCCTCCTCCCGGTGGGACATGCCCGGAACACCTCACCCAGGAGGCGCCCAGGAGGCATCCTTGTCAGATGCCCGAACCACCTCAACTGGCTCCTTTCGATGTGGAGGAGCAGCGGCTCTACTCTGAGCCCCTCCCGGATGGCCGAACTTCTCACCCTATCTCTAAGGGAGAGGCCAGCCACCCTTCGGAGGAAGCTCATTTCTGCCGCTTGTATCCGCGATCTCGTTCTTTCGGTCACTACCCACAGCTCGTGGCCATAGGTGAGGGTAGGGACGTAGATCGACCGGTAAATTGAGAGCTTCGCTTTTACACTCAGTTCCCTCTTCGCCACGACGGACCGGTGCAGCGTCCGCATCACTGCAGCCGCAGCACCAATCCGTCTGTCGATCTCCGGCTCCCTTCTCCCATCACTCGCGAACAAGACCCCGAGATACTTGAACTCCTCCACTTGGGGCAGGAACTCATCCCCGACCCGGAGTGGGTACTCCACCCTTTTCCGGCTGAGAACCATGGCCTCAGATTTGGAGGTGCTGATCCTCATTCCCGCTGCTTCACACTCGGCTGCGAACCGCTCCAGTGCGAGCTGGAGGCCCCCACCTGATGAAGCCAACAGGACCACATCATCCGCAAAAAGCAGAGATGAGATTCTGAGGCCACCGAAGTGAAAGCCCTCTGCCACTTGGCTGCGCCTAGAAATCCTGTCCATAAAAATTATGAACAGAACCGGTGACAAAGGGCAGCCCTGGCGGAGCCCATCACCCACCGGGAACGAGTCCGACTTATTGCCGGCAATGCGAACCAAACTCTTGCAACGGTTGTATAGGGATCGAATGGCCCGTAGCAATGGGCCAGACACCCCATACTCCCGCAACACCTCCCACAGGACACCCCGAGGGACACGGTCGAATGCCTTCTCCAAGTCCACAAAACACATGTAGACTGGTTGGGCAAACTCCCATGCACCCTCAAGTATCCTTGAGAGGATAAAGAGCTGGTCCAGTGTTCCGCGACCAGGACGAAAACCGCATTGTTCCTCCTGTATCCGAGGTTCGACTAACGGACGAACTCTCCTTTCCAGCACCCTGGCATAGACTTTCCCAGGGAGGCTGAGGAGTGTGATCCCCCTGTAGTTGGAACACACCCTCCGGTCTCCCTTCTTAAAGATGGGGACCACCACCCCGGTCTGCCAGTCCAGGGGTACTGCCCCTGATCTCCACGCAACATTACAGAGGCGTGTCAACCAGGACAGCCCTACAACATCCAGAGCCTTCAGGAACTCGGGGCGGACCTCATCAACACCAGGGGCTCTGCCACCAAGGAGTTGTTTAACTGCCTCAGTGACCTCGCCCCCGGAAATTGGCGGGTCATTCCCCTCATCCCCAGACTCTGCTTCCTCCTCGGAAGACGTGTCAGTGTGATTAAGGAGGTCCTCGAAGTATTCCTTCCACCGCCTGACAATTTTCTCAGTTGACGTCAGCAGCGCTCCGCCAGCACTATACACAGTGCAGGTAGAGCACCGCTTTCCCCTCCTGAGACGCCTGACGGTTTGCCAGAATCTCTTCGAGGCAGTCCGAAAGTCTTTTTCCATGGCCTCTCTGAACTCCTCCCACACCCGAGTTTTTGCTTCAGCCACTGCCCGAGCCGCATTCCGCTTGGCCTGTCGATACCTGTCGGCTGCCTCCGGAGTCCTCCCTCTCCGTGAATCGCTACCTTATCGTGGTGGAGGGGTTTGTGTGTCCCAGGGATCCCAGGGGCTATGTTGTCTGGGGGCTTTTGCCCCCTGGTAGGGTCTCCCATGGCGAATTGGTCCTGGGTGAGGGACCAGACAAAGAGCGATTCAGAAGACCCTTATGAAGAAAACATCGAGGGAACAGTTTACCCTGCCCGGGATAGGGTTACCGGGGCCCCGCCCTGGAGCCAGGCCCGGGGAGGGTGCCCGAGGGCGAGCGTCTGGTGGCCGGGCCTTAGTCCATGGGGCCCGGCCGGGCACAGCCCGAAGAGGAGACATGGGCCCATCCTCCCGCAGGCCCACCACCCGCAGGAGGCGCCATAGGGGTCGGGTGCATTGTGTGCTGGGCGGCGGCCAGGAGCGGAGGCCCTGGCGGACTGATCCCCGGCTGCCAAGACTGGCAATAGGGACATCCTGAGCCTTCAAAAACAATTAATATATTTTTTAAGTGCATATTTAAGCTGCTTTCACTGGTTCCTTTATGACAGGAGTAGGCAACTCCAGGCCTCGAGTACCGGTGTCCTGCAGGTTTTAGATCTTACCCTGGGTCAACACACCTGAATCAAATGATTAGTTCATTACCAGGGCTCTGGAGAACTTCAAGACATGTTGAGGAGGTAATTTAGCAATTTGAATCGGCTATGTTGGATCAAGGACACATCTAAAACCTGCAGGTACCTGGCACTCGAGGCCTGGAGTTGCCTACCCCTGATTTAGATCTTTTCGTGGATTTGGCGTCAGTAAGACAGAAATTGAAGGTGCACACATAGTTTAGAAAATAGTTTATTAGTTACCAGTTTACCAAACTAGCTAATTTTTTTCTAACCATGCCCAGAAATCAGATTTTTATTAGCAATTTGAGATAATGTTGAAAGCTGAAAGAGGTTTTTAGGACTCTCCATGGTATGTGTTGTGCTGGCGTTAACAGCACAGGAGCTCCTAAAGGAGGGTATCCCAGTTAAACACCTGTGTTAGACACATTCAGCTGCCATTGCTCCAAGACGCATTGTCTCCTTTACTGTTTCCACAGGAAGTATCCCAGCATTTACACAGATGAGGAGAGGGACCAGTACAAGGCTGTGTTCAATGACCAGTATGCTGAGTACAAAGAACTACATGCTGAGGTCCAGGCCATGGCCAAGAAGTTCGAAGAGATGGATGAAATGATGGCGAACCTTCCATCCCGGCCCTCCAGCCAAATGGTAATTTTGCTAGCAAGCAGATAGACAGACACATACATTGTAACATTACATCCAGTAACATGTTTGCTTTGTTTCAGGAGAAGGAGCGGATAAATGGTATTTTAATGGAATATCAGAGGAAGAAAGCTGTGAGTATACATCATGAATTGTTGTCTGTCAGATTTGGGTCTTAGGGAAAGGATGCTGTTTCTACAAAAGTTCGATATCCCTTCATATCTCTGTTAACAACAGTTATTATCTTTAATAATACTTAGATCAAAGAGCTGCTCCACTGACACTCTGCTGTGTTTTCGTAAATTTAGAGGGCCTATGTTTTACAGAAAGGTTCGGATGAACTCCAAACTCTCATCAAACCTCAGAAGAATCTATTCACGGCATATGAATATGTTGTATGAATATTTGGTAAATGCAGTTTGCTTACACATGAGCAAGCTTGCACAAAACATGCAGATTTTTAGGTGAAAGCAAACATCGTGTAAAAGGTTCAATGTAATGTACATACTGGATGAACGTTTAGTGACCATTGTGACAAACGTTTTTAGAAAGACTTACCTTGTCATTCTGTGCCAGCTGCATCCATCAAACCCATGTACAGTCCTGGAGTTTTTCAGCTGAGTCACACTTGTCTCTCTAACCATTATATATCATTCTTCTGTTAGCTTCCTTATTGGTTCACGTTTTTTATATTTTTGTAGTTTCCTATATTTGTGTCATTATTGTTTTCTTTTTATCCATCCATTTTCTTCACTGGCCTTGTGTTGCTAGAGCAACAGTCTGAGCAGGGAAGGCTTTTTCAATTGGATTTTAGCCAAGGAACTGAAACCCCAGAGTTTAAGAATCTATCTAGGACTTTACTGGGCAACATCAACCTAGCATGGTTTTTGATTCTAGGAGCATCCTGACCTCCCTGACAAAAAAACAAAAAAAACAAAAAAAAAAACAAATCCTACTCCAGGAATCAGAAAACTGCAGATGCCAAATCACCTTTCTGTAGTGTGGTATAGCACGTGATGGGTAATGGCTTTTGTAGGAAAGAGGGCTGTAACAATGACAGTGATTTGGAGCTCTAGCTGAGATTAATAATGGCAGGTTTCATGTACCATCTATCCAGTTTTCATATTTTGACAAGCAAATGAACACAAGTCTGAAAAACCCAACTTGGGACCACCAACAGAACCGCTGTGTGTCACCATTAGGGTTGCAATGCACTGCCTGGTTCCTTAATGATTGTGTGGTTTACTAAAATCTTTGTGGAGAAATGTACTCAATTTTACAGATTTCTGATTTCCTTGTTAGGACCCAACGTATTTGGAAAAAAGAGAGAGGTGTGAGTACCTAAAGAACAAGCTTTCTCACATCAAACAGAAGATCCAAGAGTACAACAAGTCCATGGGTTACAGCGATGCCAACTAAGCCATTAACACACCTCAGGTTCAGGTGTGCTCTGCTGCAACACAACAGTAAAAAAGAAGTTTGTCCCTTCCAAGTGAAACTCCCCATTACTGCTGAACCATAACTCCTGACAATAGAGGTGACATTATCACATTGAAATGGGTGGAAAACACTGCAGTCACTAAGTCATGATGAATGGAAGCCTCACTGCCACCAGTAGAAACATCATCTGGGATGTGTCCTCCTTAAAGGGGGAATAGTAAAAGTCACAGAAAAGGTAAACTTCAACAGAGTGCTGGTAAATGAACATGCACACAGCACTCCCTGATAGGTGTAAAGGAATATATTGGAGATTCTGCTGTTTTAGAGACTATAAGATGGCAATGTTTCATATTTAGCTTAGCATAGCAGCAACAACAACAACTTCAAAAGGAAACTGGTAGACAAGCAAAGAGAGATAAATTTCATGTTGTATGTTGCTATGGAAACATTAATCCAGTTACTTTTATTCATGGGAAAGAAATTACAGATAGTTGACTGCTTTCCTCTGACTGGACACTCTTGTGTCTTATGTATAGTTTGGTTTGGTGTCATACGCTATGAGCTACTATTTTATGCAAATGGGCCTTTTGTAGATGTGTGCATTTGCCTTGGTTTACAATTAAACATGAAACCTGTGTTCTGAATGTAATTTTTTTTTTACCTGTAATGTAAATTCTGCTTTGTGATTTGTACAACTTTGCCATAGTAAATGTGTGTTTAAAATTGGCTGGCATGGTGGTGCAGTGGTTGGCACGGTCAGCCCACACATTAGGAAAACAGATTCTTCACAAGAGATTTTTAGGTGGTTGAAGTTAAAGCAAGATGGGGAGGTGGGGAAAGTGTCACAGGACTCTGAAGTTTCCCAGCAGAATGATCACCCTGCCTGCCTTCTTCCCATAGCACTTAAAATGTTCTTAGAGAAAATGTGATTAATCAGACTTCCTTCTTCATGGTCTGGTTCTGATGCTTGTGGTTGTTGTTTATGATTTTGGCTTGAATAGGCTGAATATAGAAACTCTGACCTGTCTCTAAAAGAAGACAACAAGCTGTCTTCTTTTACCTTTCTTTTGTAACCAGCATTAAAGTTTTTTGTTTCTATCAATGTGTGCTGGAGTGCCTTCCTTTAGTGTCAGGTTGTTGTTCTCTGCTCACTGTTCATTTCATGGGAAAACATTTAAAGCCAACAACTCTGTTGAAGAAACACAATACAACTCCTTCTGGTTTGAGATACTCCGACTCTGTCGTAGTTTAACTGCTTGCCAAAAATCCTTATGCCAACTCCCATGCCCCCTACCTGAAAAGGTGCCCACTGAAAAATTGGTAATCACTTCTGCTTCCAGTAGTTTTAATGTTGCAGCTACTCTGATGAATAAACTAACAGCTATCCAAGAACTGCAGAGCCAGAGACATTGTCCTGCAGCAACCTTTCCTAAAAAAAAAACTCATTGTCAGTCACACTAAATTTAAAATGGATTTTTGACATAAAGAGTTTCTCTGCATTCACGTGTTAGGTAAGAGTATTTGTATTAATGACAATGTACAAAGACAGCAGTAGCACTGACAAAGGCATAAAGGAATAGAACATTTCCTGAAGGTGTGTGTGATAGAAACTGTCCAAAAAGCAAAGAAACACCCGGGCTACTAGAAGTGGTCTATGTGGGTGCTGAGGAGGGTGGGGTCAAGGTGGCTGCTTGGACTCACAGCAGCGCAGTCAGCAGAAGCTCTGCCTGCAGGACAGGTTTGACAGGTTACTGTTTGTCCTACCTAGTTTCACAACAGTAGGAACACGGGATGGGGATATTGGCTCAGGTTTCAGTTACATCGAATTAGTGCACCAGCTGTATGCATTTTAACAGAAACCAAGACACGTCGGTATTCGCATTTCTTGATAGCAACCCTGCTTTTGTAGGAACTTCGGGGTAAATAGATGTCCAAAAGAGCTTATGTTTGTTCTTTTAAGTGGAGCAGATTGAGAGTTCATATGTTTACAATCTGGGGTTTTTTTGTATGAATGATGAAAACTAATAAAAGCGATCTGTACGTAGACTGGAAATAAAGCACAAGCGGTTCCTGGAAGAGTACACGCACCTTCTGCCTGTTTCCAGAAGATGCAGGCACTGAGGACAGGTTAGTCCTGTTTTGAGGAGGAGGCGACCACGTGACGAGCACACGCCCGTAAGCGCATCTCTTTACCACCTGAGTGCGCGCTGGATGGAGGCGGTCGCGCGCACAGTGTTTGTTTGCGTTCGTATTTGAGTGAGTGTGTATTGTGTTCATCAGCAGGACGCCGATCATCACACAGGTAGGTCCCTCTAAAAGGTGTAACTAGAGTTTACGGACAGTTTGAAGTAGAAGAGATGAGCGCTGATGTTAAAGTCAGTTGAGGTGATGGAGTGGATCAGCGTTTTCTGCTCAGACAGCTGCTTTTAATCTGAAATGGCCTCCTGAGGACGACAGGTCTGTGTGACCTACACTGGTTCACAGTATGGACTGAGTGAAGGAGGCCGGCAGTGTGTCAGGCACGGTGGAGCTTCAGTTTACTAGCGCTCATCCTGTCTCACCATAGAACAGAAAAGTTCTAGGAGCAGACTGATCAGAGGGAAGGCCGAGAACACTACTATCCACCATAACAACACTTCCCCATAAACACAGGCGCTGTTTTATATCGTAGTGCTTTCCATTGCCAGACATTGGTCCCCCGTCACTAGTTTGTTAAATTTTCGCATTCATCGTTTGATTAAAAAAATTGTATATTTTATGGTAATCTCAAAGTGTCAGAGTAAGGCACGTCATAAACATTAGTGCTAATCATTTCTAATCACTCCTAGCCCCACATTTCAGAAAATCAAACGCAATTTGAAGTGTTTAATTTTTGAAAAGTATGTATCACATAATTGATTCAGTTGCCTTAGGCAAGAAAAACAAGGAAATCATGTGAGCTAGGAAATCTGAACAAACATACATTTGTAACAAAAGGCTGAGAGCTGGTATGTGCCTCCACAGGAAAACTAGTCTGACACATGACATTATACAAAAGCTTTTGAATGCTCATTGCTTCTTGTGTCTTTTCCTACTAGAGTGAGTGGAAGTTGAGCTTAAGTATGCCGAGCAACAAACACAGCAACCACAGTGGTAACAAACGGTAAGCTGAATTCCCTTTATCATTCACTATGCACCTGCTTCATCTGGTCATTTATGGACTGAGCTGGCTTAAGCTCAGTGCAGTATTTATGGTAAATAAACCTCTGGAAAAGTAGACATGTTGGAAGAAACGCCTCAGAATTCAATAATTTTAAATGAATGTAAGTTTTAAAGGATTTACATATAACAAACACAACAAATCTCATCATTTTTGAGTAGCGTTTGCTTGTTTTTAAATTGCGCATGACTGGATTGTTGTAGTTGTAGCGCCACAGAATGCACTGAACCTCATTTTCTGTTACTAGATAAACAGCTTCTGTGCAGGACTTTCTGCCGTCTTTAGATGTGCGTGCCTTTCCTGTTAGTAAAGTGCTGTTTTCAGTCCCACACCATTTTTCATTGTCACCCAATTGTTGGCATAGTTGGCATAGTTGCCAGTTTCCAGTTTGATGGACATCATTGAGGCTTTGCTTTAGTTGGGTTTTAGATGACATGAGACGTCTTGATGCATTCTCAATCATCCAGGAAAGTAGATCTCCAAAAGTTGAATCTGTTCATCTGGACGTAGCGTTTGATGGGAGAAACGTTTTGTCACTCATCCAAGTGACTTCTTCAGTCTCAGCTGACTGCAGGTTTCCCCAAACCTTATAAACAGTACATTTGCATAATGACTGAAACCAGCCCACTGAAGGAACAATGGGCTGTGAGGTCAGTTCCTTAATCATAATTATGCAAATTCCCATGACCATTGATCAACAATCACTGACCAAAACCCACTGATCAAAGAACACTGATCAATGGCCATGAGTACCATTCACAGAGTGTTGGGGAATGGCTGCAATCACAGCATTGTAAGATGGCGAAAGATGTACCCTTAGGCCCCCTCCTCAATTCAGAGATGGTCTTTCCCAATCAAACGCTACGTCCAGATGAACAGATTCAACTTTTGGAGATGACATGAGAATTTTCTCATGTCAATTTTCTTTTTCAAAGTGATAACCTGTTCATTTCAATGACATGAAGTAGATCACACCATTTTGAAAAGTTGTCCTTGTGAGGAAAACATCGACAATATTAGACTTTATTCTTGGGGTAGCCTTGCTCTTTTTATATGAGTATTTGGCGTTTGCTTTTCCATGCCTTGACATTGACCACAACACCTCTTCTCTCCTCTGTTCCAGCCACAGACACAGTGAAGTCATGTCCAACCCAGCCTTTTCCTATTATCCTGAAGATAAAATGCTTCACTTTTATCGCTGGACTTCACCACCTGGTGTGATGAAGATAATGTGTATCATCATTATCATCATGTGTGTGGCTGTGTTTGCCTGTGTGGCCTCCACACTGGCCTGGGATTATGAAATGAGCCTCATGGGGGGCGGAACTGGTCTCATGCCTGGCTCATATGGCTCTTATGGCAGTGGATATGGAACTGGTTATGGGGGCTCTTATGGAGGCTCTTATGGGGGCGGGTATGGTGGCTCATATGGTGGTGCGTATGGGAGTGGCCTTGGTGGTTCCTATTCTGGCTATGGAGGAACACAAATGGATCCCAGATCTGGCAAAGGCTTTATCATTGCCATTTCTGCCATTACCTTCATAGCTGTGCTTATTATATTCATCATGGTTGTGTCAAGGCAAGGTACCGCCCGTTCATCAAAGTTCTACCTGGCATCAATCATCATCTGCGCCATCTTGGCATTCCTGATGATTATTGCCAGTATTGTGTACCTGGTGGCGATAAATCCAACAGCACAGTCCACGGGGTCTGTGTACTACAACCAGATAGTACAGTTGTGTGCTCAGTTCCAGAACCAGGTCCAGCCCCAGGGCCTCCTCTTAAACCAATACCTTTACCATTACTGCGTGGTGGAGCCCCAAGAGGTAAGACACTTTTTTTTTTTTCTCTAATAATGTGTGGTTGGTTTTTTGGCACAGGATGTGTTGTTGCTGTGTAGTTCCTTTCTCTGTGTATACCGAGAGTTACGGATAGATTGTTTAGTTTCAGCCAGAGAGGCAACAGTAAATTAAACTCACAGTTAATGGACGCATGAAGATGAAAGTACAATTTCAAAAGACTAGAAGAAAAATGGAATGGAACTGAGTGGTGTCAAGAAGAGAAAAGTCTGCAAATGTTCATTTTATTGCATGTTTATGTGTTCATCTATTTCAAAGTTGTCAAAAGCAAAACAAACAAAAAATCCTCACAAATGTGTGTGCGCCCCTCTTTCAGTAGTAAATCAGCTTGTTCTGGGTGCACTCAGGGACTGGTGTAATTGAGCTCCAAACCTTTCACATTTCTGAAATCGGGGAAATTGTACTGAACACCAGCCTTATTGCCTAATTTTTGTTGAATTGACATCATTAAATGTTACCTGTAAGAACTGCAAACATCACCATAACCCTGACAGAAATGGCGTCACTGACTGTCGCTTGTGGGCAGGAGATACCTTGAGCAGCAGAAGACATGTTGGTGATCAGGAGCTGCGGTGTGTTTTCACACATTTTTGCACTAAAGCAGCAATCAGCTGAACTGAGCAAGTGTGCACATTGGAAACTAACCAGTACATGTAGTGATACTGGAAACCCAGTTTGTTCTTTGGAATTATTGTTTCATGGCAGACTTGTACCTGCAAATGTCCTGTGGGCAACTCATTGTTTGGTGGCACAAGTTATAAGATTGAGATTTTGGGAGAAATGTGAGAAACTGGCCTGTCTTTTACATCCCTGATAATGGGTACTACTTCAGCTCTATGATATTGGTTGTGGTTCTTGCAGGCCATCGCTGTGGTTATGGGCTTTTTGGTGTTTATTGCCCTCATCATCCTGCTCGTGTTTGCGGTCAAGACTCGCCAACAGATCAGGCGCTGGGGCCCGGAACGCATTCTCTGGGAGGAAGTCAAGGTTGTCAATGTTGGTCACCACAACAGCGTTGGGGAGTGGGTGAGTCTGTGTATGACTGTGTTGACGTCAGCATCACATTTACCTGTTTACTAAATAGCAAAAGGCTGTATCAGCTGCAGCGTAACTTTATTCAGTCAAATTAAGGTCGAACTAAATATCAGGTCAGCTCAACAAATTCCCCGCTCAGTCTCCAACTCTCTGTGAATATTTTTGAATATTTTAAATACTGTAAACATGACACACATCTGCAGCAAAGAGATGGAACACACAATAGATCTCCAGGGTGTGTCAGAGGGCTTCTGCAACATTAAAGTCAGCTGCAGGCTGATAATGTGCTATCTGCTCTTATCTACTACTCAGAATGCTTGGTTTTGTGACGTGATCTGTGTAATCTCTAAACAGACTGTTTAGAACATTAAAACAGTCTGTGACATCTTAACAGTAAATGGCAATAAAGATACACAGGAAAATAATTCATGTAATTGGCTGCAGATTGTAACCACTACTACAACTTGAGAAATACCACGACTTGTTTGTTACAACAGCTGAGAATTGATGTGTGTGTGCGTGACAGGCGAAAGAGACACTGGGCAGAGGAGGTTTCACCTGTAGTTTCTGGGTGTGGTCTGTTTAGCCACTCTCAGTTTCAGCATGATGTGCTGTGGTGTCAGTGTGATGTCATCTAAAGTGAAACAGCACGCTGTTATATTTTTATCCTTTTAAACATTAACTAATTACATCTTTCACATGTTCAGACTAACTAATTTATTCTTTGTCTTCTCATGGTAGTGATACAAATGGAAAATATTTATCTGAGCATTATGTCCATAGCCACGTAACTTTTATTCCAGCTGCGTATTTTCCAAGTAACAAACCTGAGATTTCAGCAGGTGTGCTGGTTGAAAGCCACTGACTGAGACTTCTTGTTGACAATAGCGAAGGTATCTGTGGTATTCAGACATACAGGGACAAGTAGAGGAACCGGTTGGTCCCGGTGGATGCTTCTTGCTTCATATGGAGGAAACAGGTTTCTATGACCTCAAGTATGAAAGGAGTATCTCATTAGGTTATGATAAGGCACTCTCATTAATGATATGGGAGGACACTCCTTAATGTGAAAAAGCTTAGATGATATCGTGGTATTTCCACCTTAAACTTAAACTCAAATTATTTGTAGAGCCATGTGGCTACCACTTTCACAATTAAACTGGTCATCATTTGGAAAATCTCTTTAATTTCAGTCAGGTATTGTAGAGATTTTGATTTTCACTAACAGAAACTCTGAGGCTGACTGTTTGTTGCTTCAGGTGACCAACGTGTCTGGTGATCCAGAGGTGTTTGTTAATGACCAGAATGATAAAGTTGGTGCCTCTAGAGACTATTTAGACCAGCTGGACTACAACAAGCCCCTTTACCTACCAGGGTAAGCATGTTTTTCATTTTTACGAAAAGGTATTGTTAAGCATGGATTTTTACAGATATAGTGATGCTAGCAGCTCTGTTTGGTTATTATTCTTAAATAATAAATGACTGATATGATTGAACAGTGTTATATTATAATTTGTTTAGTTAAAACAGGATAGCGTCTTACCTTCGGTGTCTGACTTTTTGCACATGCAGCGTCACTTTCAGTCTGTTTTTGTGAAATTCAAATCAAGTTTTGTAGGACTAAATGTTCTGAGGTGGGGTGTTCTGTGGCCATTTAAATACATGTTTACAGTGAATGCAGTTAGTTACACAATTTTCCTCTGTAAACCACCAAAGTTCATATAAAATAAAACGGCTTGGAGACTTCTGGGAGGGGGCACCTGGAACCTATCCCAGCTGGTGAGGTGGGGTAGATCCTGGACCGTCATCAGTCTATGATGGGGCTAACATAACGAGACAGACAACCATTCACTTTCACATTCACACCTACGGTCAATTTAGAATCAAATCGCACTGAATCGGACTGTGGGACGAATTTGAAATGCCCCACACGGAACCCAAACAGACATGGGAGAACATTAAAAAAAACTGCACACAGACAATCACACCTACAATCCACCACCAAAGCCTCTTTCATTATATTTTTAACATTGCTAAATTCATAAGGAAAGAGCTTTGTATTGTTGGTGTTGTAGTGAAAAACACTCACTGAAACAGAGAGAATAAATAACATTTGAAATAGAAATGTACCATGAAGATACATTTATTTGTGAGTGTGGGTCAGTAAGAAACTCTTCTTCGTTGCTGTGTAAAAGTGCATCATTATCAGCCATGCCAAGTTGAACATGTCAGCTGCTGCAGAAACTGCTTCCTGCCGTGAAGAGGGAACTCCAGCTGGTCAGACGAGGATACTTCTGTTCACATCAGGTCAACACACGATCAGTGTACTTGTACCAAATTTGAAATGAGGTCTGCTGTAAAGAGAAGAGGTGCACATAACTCTGTAGTAACACTTGATCCACCTCTGATGGGTCAGCTCATGCTTAAGTATTGAAGTTTAAGGTGCTGAAGGATAATGGGGAACCATATTAACCATATTTGAGACCAGTTGGCTCTGTAAGCATGCTACAAGGGTTCAAGTGTGTTTGTTTTAATGGCAGATAATTATAAGGCTTTTGCAAAAATGGATGAATCAGTAAATCCTGTTTGCAGAGACTCTGACATCAGCAGCTACGTGGGAGGCCTGCAGCCCAGGCTGAGGGACTATGACACTGGTGTGGAATCCGGGGATGACCTAGAGGAAGAAGATTTCAGTGTGTGAGTGCATGCGATTCCATTGCCAGTTATTAGCTGAATGCAATTAATCTGCTATTTCTAGATCAAAGCTGCTAATAAAGAACTTTTTCTTTGACCTTCACTGATTTCTGTCTCTTTTGTTTTACTGGTTATGTACATAATTGTCTGCTTGCATATAGTTTGCTTCCCCCCATTTTGGATGAGCAAGAACGTCTGGCCTACAAACAGGAGTTTGACAGGGATCACCAAGAATACAAGAGCCTACAGGCTGAGCTGGACAGCATAAACCAGGACCTGGCAGACCTGGACCAAGAACTGGACCGACATTCGGATGGCAGTGCAGAGTTCATGGTGAGGGCAGCAGCATCTGTCTGGTTCTTTGAAGTGAACATGGCTGGTCCACCCTTACTTGACTCATACATGTATTTAGACCTGGCACTGACTTTGGATTAGAGTTTCTAAAGTTTTACTACTACTAGTTTCTTGCAAATGAAAGTTGAAGTCATTTCATAATTGTATGCCATACTCAAGGTGTTTATACATAACCAACACAAGGCATTTCAGGTAACTGAAATAAAAATTAAAACTGCACTTCTTAAAAAGTACTGTCCATATTGTCATGAAACGCTGTGTGGCAGGCAGAAGTTGGACCCAAGATGCAGGCACTCAGACTCGAGGGATGAACTCAAAAACTCAGCTTTATTTGCTGACAGGGGAAAGCACAAAAAACTAAACTGGGAAATATAAACTTACACTTGACGGAGCGGCACCCAAGGAAACACACAGCTTGAGGGATGACGCGACACTGACTCAGAGAAACACAGGGTTTAAATACACTGGGAAGTAACGAGGGGAATGAGACACAGAAGGAGAGCACAGCTGGGAGAAATCAGAACTGACGAGACGAGGGAGCAAAGTAGAATACACTCACAAGAGACATGGACCTTCAAAGTAAAACAGGAAGTAGCACAGACGCAAACTACACTTGGGGAGACAGAGCAACTAAGAAACACAGAACAACAACAAAGAGACATAGAGGGCAGCTATTAAATACTCAGAGAACTAAAGAGAATACAAGAAAGCCAAACTAAGACACTAGACTAAAGAATAAACTGGGGGAACAAAGGGAACTAAGATCATAATACAAAACTCAGAGACACAAGAAACTCAAAACACTGGGTCACCGACCCAGGACTGTGACACATATTATAATAACTAAAAAAAAAAAAAAACTAAAACTAAGAAGGAAACCAATGAAAACTACACAAACAATTCTCAGATATGAACAGTTTAGTAAGGTAATGGGTATCTAACAAAAACCAAACACTCAAAATGAGTTAACAATGACTTGATTGTCTGTTCATTTCTTTATAATATTTAAATTTACAATATTACACATTAGATGTCTTTCTGAATGTGCTGTATCTTAGTGTAAGAATATAATCCCTCCACTGTTATCTTCTTCAATGCTATGTGCCAGCACAATGCAGAGGAACTACCTGAACTCTCCTCCCACAGAGGTTGATTATCTTGTTAATAGTGTTATATTCTCACTGTGTATGACTCTGGACACTGTCGCTCCTCTGAAAAAAAGCCTCAAATCAGAAGTGCTGACTCCTTTTTATGACTCACACATGTGCACCTTAAAGCAGATGACCCATAAGTTGGAGAGGGAATGGCATGCCACTTATTTTTTAGCTTGGAAAAAGAGTTTGTTGCTCTATACAAAAAAACAACAACAACAAAAAAAAAAAAAAACTGTAAAGCTAGAATATCTTACTATTCATCTCAGATTAAAGAAAATAACAACCATAGGTTTCTTTTTAGCACTTTAGCCAGGCTGACAAAAAGTCAGATCTCTGTTGAACCGAATAGTTCTTTAACCTTAACTAGTAATGACTTAATGAATTTTTCATTAATAAAGTTTTAACCAAAAAATATTCACATATTCTGGTATATGTGCCACAGGCATAAAATTCAGTATGGGAACTGCCTCTCCAATTGATCCTTCTGAGTTAACTTCAGCCCTTACTTTCTGAACTAGCAATGTGTTTTGTGTTTTGTGTTTGTTTGTTTTTTCTTTTAGACTCCATTCCTAAAGACTGCTCAAAAGGTCTTGCCATCAATTAATCCTACAATTTTAAATGTGATGAAATTTACATTAGATTCAATTTTATTGGGAATGTATAAGCTGTATTGCAAGGCAACAAATTGGAGTTAGCTTCTAACTTCTAACAGTTTGACAGCAGTTGTGATGTGCTCATATTTATAGAAAATTTTATAAGACTGATATGTTGATATGGGTTTGCTTATATTTAAATAATTCTACTGAAATTCCAATAATAAGTGTATTACATCCAGTAATAAAGTGTGTGAAATGGTTTGAAAACTTTAGCATAAAAGAAAGTTCTGTGTGAGAATCGGGGATGATGCTTACTTCTTTAGACAACTAATATATGTAATCTGATCTCAGGATGCCTTGAGTGACTATAACAGACTGAAGGACCTCAAGAAGGTAAGGTTATTATTCACATTCTCATCAGTGTTATTTTTGTGTAAAGAATTCAAACAACAATACCTTTCTTATGTATTCTCCACAGTCATCAGAGTACCAGATTAAGAAGAAGAGGTGTAAATATCTCAGATCCAAACTCTCGCATATCAAGAGAAGGATCAGTGAATATGATCGTCGACCCTGAACCTTCACTCAAGACCCTACCTATGAACTGAACTCTCCAGTTTATGATAAACTCGTGTATGATTATTATAGTGACGCTCTTGCCTATGAAATGCATTTTATAAGCCAATCAAGTAAGAGTTTTTCTACAACAAAAGGATAAATAAAATGTGCATTTTTTTCTTTCTTTTTTAACCTCTCAGTTCCACAAGGAGCATTTTGAAGAACAAGTAAGGTTTATAGAGTTTGTTTTTTCTCTTGTGATCCGAAATGTTTTGCATAAGTGTGGGCACAGTTAAGATGAGACCTATGAATTTGTTCGGTATCGGAGTAGCTGTTCATCTCTTGTAAATGTTTATTTTTATTCTTTCAGTTGTTCTGAACTAAACTTTGCTGTACTTTATTCTCTTGTCATGATGGATATAAAAGAAAAGTCTGTTTAGCATCGGCACAGAGCTTATGTTATTAGCACACAGCATAAATGTTCATGGATCTGGGCGTTAATAACTTTTAACAATTGCCATGTACTGCATTAAACTACCATGAAGCATTGTCATTTTTTTGTATTTACCCACTGATTTTTGCACTCTCCCTAATGTGTACAGTATGATGCAAAATCACAAAGCTATTTGTTTGTATATGACATTGTATATGCTTTCATTAAAATACCGCGGCGTTCATGCTGCGATAATAATTAATACTATGTCACCGGATCCTTTTTTCTTTACCCGTTTCCATCCGGAGGAAAAGTCTTGTTGCACAGCTTGCGTTACAGTTGAGTCAGAGTTGATAAGTGTTTATATTTATTGTTTTGTTAGTATAGTAAATTATTAGGTGTCTAAGATCTTAGTCCTGTATAACTGCATGATAGTAGTTCTGCATTCATGCTTGTACTTTGAGCTGCATGAAAATCCCCGATTTATCACGATTTGTAGCTAGCTAGCTAGCAGGCGGAACGGAGTCAGCGAGCTGGAGTAATTCGCTGGTGGTGGAAAGTGTAAGTCCATTTCAAACCGCGTCTTCATCTGTCGCTTCTCTCACTGTAAGGTCAGCGAACCCAGTTTCAGCCTCACGCTGTCCTGGAAGAACGTGGAAGGCTATGAGCTGTGGCTCAGCGGACTGCAGTTACAACATTTGTTAGTTTGACTCTTCTTACAGGCAGGTCTGTGGCGCTGATAACGACCCTACGTAAAGGTGCTGTTTGGTCTGATGGTGGGGGTTTTGACATGCCCGCCTCGGTTCAGTCCGTGTTTTTATTGACATGTTTTTATTTACCGCCAACTTCCTAGAAGGTAACTAGTCACCGAGGTAATCTATCATACAGTAATCGATAACTCTGCCACTGTGCTTCTAAGCAAGGCACATGGGTTAAATGCAGAATGAGCAATAACCGAAATGTGGCCATACGTCCTATCCTTACTGCAGCGTGTCATGAGTTATTGTGAGTCTGTAGTACTGAATCTTTGTACTTGGTTTGGCAGTGCTTTGGCTGGGAGCGTCTGTTGAAATTCTGACCAACAAACACAATGGATGAAGAACCAGAGAGAGCCAAGCGCTGGGAAGGGGGCTATGAGAGGACATGGTGAGACTGCTCAGTCACGGGAATCTGTAGCTTGAGCTTTGTGTCGTCATTCCCTGGATTATTGTGGAATATGTTTCATCCTCAGGGAAGTGCTCAAGGAGGACGAGTCAGGCTCACTCAAAGCCACAGTGGAAGAGATACTGTACCAGTCCAAACGGAAAAGGTGTGTTTGTGTGTGTTTCCATTCCATGAAGAAAATGCTTGTCTTCTTCTTGCTCCTCATCTCATGCTTTCCTTGCTGCACAGGGTGATAGAGAGCCATGGGCAAGTGAGGCTTGGAATGGTGAGTTGTGCAGAGCCTTGTGTTTCCCACATGCGTAACACTTTTGCGGTTTGTTATTGAAGTGGAGTGCTGTTTCAGTACTCTGACATAAAGCATAGAAAACTTACACACAGTTAACTAATTATTCTAAATCTTTAAGTAGTTGTGTGTATAATAACAGGTGTTTGCAGAATGCTGAAAGATCTTTACTTTTCAGTCTAAAACCTTTAAGCGACTGTTTATAACAATAACACTAAGTGCAATACTGTTTTCTGACGTTGTTGTATTATACTCAGTTGTATATAGCGTTTGTATTCTATTGTATATAGTATTTTAATTTATTCTATTCTATTGTGTACAGTTGTGTACAGTATCTTATTCTTATCCTATTCCAGTGTTTTTCTCAGTTTTGCTATGTAACTTTGCACTGTCAAAACAAATTTCCCACATGTGGGAATAAAGATTATTTTATCTTATCTTCATGTGATCTGGTGCTATATAAATAAACCTGAACTGAATGAAAAATTTCCTTTCGTAGCACAAAGCCAAGGCCTCTGAGCTCTCAATATGGGATCTGCTGCACGTTCTATATTTGTAGCCCAACATACCCGCTGGTTAATATTATGTATAACATCTTTTTTTTTTGTTTTTTTTTTTTGAAAGATTTGAGAAAGAAGGTTAAGATGTTAAAGGTTGCTCTGTGCTTCAGATGCGTCATCTGTATGTGGTGATTGACTGTTCACGCAGTATGGAAGACCAGGACTTAAAACCAAATCGCCTCACCTCTACTCTCAAGGTAAAGCAGAGCTGTCTCCCTGGACACCAGCAGCTACACAGTGTGACTGTCTGCTAACCATGTCATCTCTTCTTTCCTCCTCAGCTCATGGAAGCATTTGTTGATGAATATTTTGACCAAAATCCCATCAGCCAGGTATGTCATAATTCATATTAAGTCATATTCTGCCCCTTGTCTCTGTATGCAAACACACAGGCCATACTTTCCTACTTTTACTCAGATGCTCAATCTAGCTAGTTTCGCTTTGACTTTTAGCTCCTCTTAAACGAATGAATTCCTCATGCTCCCTGTAAGGCTGAGCCCAGCCTCCGACTGTCCACAAAGTACTCAGCATATACGCCTGCTGATGTGTGACAGACAAAAAATGTTTGATTTGCCAACCTGGAGCACAAACTTCATGCTACCACAAAGCAACTCCTGATAATTTGATAAAAATGCACAAAGACAGTTGGGTGTCTTAGATTAGTGATGATGACAGACCCTGGTGGAAATGGCCCAACGTGCAGTTCTAATGGAGGCACAGTCTGTCCATGAAGGTCGACCAGTTTGTAAGGTGCTTTCTAATCTGTATATGTTGGGTTTAACATACGAGTGTCCTGACATGCTTTCGGAGCCAGCCTTAAGGGTCCACTGGAGGTGCCAGAGTTTCATCGTTGGCCCCAGGTTGCTGCTGGGTTAAACTTGGCTATGTGCAGATGTTCAGCAAATTTCCAGAGACTAATGAGTGACTGCTAGTAACTGAGTTGTGCTGTGTTTTGTTTTGTAGGTTGGTATTATCACCACAAAGAACAAAAGGGCTGAGAAGCTGACTGATCTGGCAGGTAAAAATTACAGATGTGATGCATTCACTGTGGTCTCTTTGAACCAATGTTGTTTGATTTGCCACAAAACCTTTTTTTTTTTTTTTAAATTAGTGTCAGTGTGCCAATGTTAGTTTTTTTTTTGTTGTTGTTGTTTTTTTTTAACCTCTCGTCATCTGTTCTGTAGTGCAAATGTACTGTGTGTGTGTGTGTCTGTGTTGTTTCACGGCATCACCAGGAAATCCAAAGAAGCACATCACTGCTCTGATGAAAGCTGTGGACACTGTTTGTGTAGGAGAGCCGTCCCTCTACAATTCCCTCAACCTGGCCATACAAACCCTCAAGTAGGTTGAGCAGTGTCA
Source organism: Oreochromis niloticus (assembly GCF_001858045.2). NCBI lineage: Eukaryota > Metazoa > Chordata > Actinopteri > Cichliformes > Cichlidae > Oreochromis > Oreochromis niloticus. The sequence goes on along the minus strand of NC_031977.2, from coordinate 3,553,425 downwards.
TTGTTTTTAATTGGTTTCTGTAGTGAGACATCATTGAGCTGCTGTCTGCCTCTGTGTGAAGGCACATGCCTGGACATACGAGCCGGGAGATCCTGATCATCCTCAGTAGTCTCACCACATGTGACCCAGCCAACATCTATGAGCTTATCAAGGTGAAGCCACTCTGATGTTTTTTGTGCTGAGAGTCATGAGTCCATTGATTATCTTATAGACAAGTTAGCTCAGTTCCAGAGACAGCTCTGTGCTCCATCTCCTCCGTCAGACGCTGAAGTCTCTGAAGGTGCGGGTGTCTGTCATCGGTCTGTCAGCAGAGGTCCGGGTGTGTACAGTGCTGACGAGAGAGACAGGCGGCTCGTACCACGTGATCCTGGATGAGAGCCACTTTAAAGAGCTGCTGATGCTTCACATCAAACCTCCTCCTGCCAGCTCCTCCTCTGAATGCTCTTTAATCCGCATGGGTGAGTATGCTGACGCCATCTCCGTCTCTTGGTATTCAGTCAGCTCCTGTCCCGTCACTTACCTACAGCTGCAGCAAAAGCCTTTGGAATTAGTAGGATTTTCTTGTGGATCAAAGTTATTAATAAAAACAATGGAACTAAACCAGTGACACTGGTGAACCCCAAGTAATCACTGGAAGTGTCACGTTCACCGTCTCATATACTTAAGCTCTTTATCTACGTTGCGTCCAATACTGAGGCCAACCAGTAAAAGTAACACACTTGTCCAGCTGTCCAGGGTACAGTGTGGGTACAGTAGAGACAGACCCATGCTGTCAGCAGGGCTAAACCCAGAAGCTTTGTTCTGTTAAGCTTCAGTGCTCCCTGCTGCTCTGGTGATTCGTAACTAGTGTTCTGCTTTGTTTTATTCCCTCACTGCATCAGCAAAGCTGACTCACTTTCAGCTGCTAGACTTTGGAGCTGTGTCATCTGTAAACTGTTGATCTTATTGTGTGCTGATGAACTTTAGAATTGTGTTTGTATGCTTTTGTGGCTTTGTGTGTCTGTATAATGCTTCTTCTAAGCTCTTGTGAAAGGTGCTGTTCATGGTTTCCTGACAGAAACAAGACACAAAAGAAACATCAACCTTAGATTAGTGTTGAAACCCTTCAGAGTTTCTGAAAGCTATTTCTTGTGGTTACATTTTGAAAAGATTCCTTTGACAAGAACCAAGATTTGAAAAAAAAAAGTAAGTCATTCTCACTGAATCCACTTGATATGAACCTTGTGTTTACTCAGGTTTTCCTCAGCATACTATTGCCTCTGTGACTGACCAGGATGCCAAGCCTTCGTTCAGCATGTCGTGAGTAGAAAGCAGTGCGATTATAACCACGTGGCTAAGACTGCAGGTTAAAATGAATATTTGTTTTGACGCTCATCTTTGTGTTTGTCCAGTCATCTGGACAGCAGCAGTGGTCCAGGTCTGTCTCTGGGAGGATATTTCTGTCCGCAGTGCCACGCCACTTACACTGAGCTTCCTGTGGAGTGTAAAGTGTGTGGTATGTGTTGCGGGACTATTTAGTTAAAGGATAAGATGAGGAAAAAAATTATTTTTGTTGTTGTTGTGTGTTGACTGGCCTGTGTGCTGTTTTATCTCCAAGGTTTGACTCTGGTGTCGGCCCCCCATCTCGCCAGATCCTTTCACCACCTCTTCCCCCTCCAAGCTTTTATAGAGAGTCCAGTGGAGAACCTCCAAGGAGACAGGTAGCTGTGATCCACTCTCACATTGATGCAGATGGTGTATCACTGCATGTCTTATACTGTTTTGGTTTGGTTTCAGGTTCTGTCAGGCATGTCAAGCAGAGCTGAAGGATAAAAGTGTAAGTGGTTGAATGTCTGTGCAGCACAATACAGTGTTATTCTTGTTGTGCCATGAACTTCCAGTTTTACTCATAAAAGCCAGTTTACCTGTCAAGTGCCCTCAGTCTTTGCTGTGTGAATTGAGTCATTTGTCAAGGTTTACAAGTGATTCCTGCTCACGGGTATGCGAATAACAAGACACACTTTAGTTACCACGAGGTACTTTGAGATGGCTCAGGAGGTAGTTTGATTTTGATTTCATTGGCTTTAATTCACAAAATGTTTCAGAAGCATAACATCCAGCTTTTGTTTGGCCTGCTCTGAAGATCAGCATGTCTGCTGAAGACTGGGGGAAATGTGGTCTGTGACAAGTTACCCGTTCTTTTAAATTTGCCATGAAATTCAACAGTTTTATATATTAACACACCTACAATCTCATACAGCAGGCATCTGCATATGAATATGCAGAATCTGCAAGATGTTTGCTTTTTACTTATACAGTGGATAGCCATCATTTTACTCTTGCTTCCTGAAATTTGTGTGCGTCCCAAACCATGACCACTCTACATGTTCTCCTGAGAACCAACCTATTCGTTTTTGCTTTTAGTCTATATCTTTTGACTTATTTGAGCTACCCTACTAAGTCCTGATGTGCTAAATAGAGGATATGCTGGGCTTTCCATAGATATCTCATGTGTTTGGGTGGAATCTTTTTGCTCCAAAGAGCAAGGAAATCACACAAGTTCAATAGGAAGATTCCTTTTTACTCAGTTCTCCGGAGGTTATAAGCCGAATTCCATAAAGTTGGGATGCTGTGTAAAAGGTTAAAAAAGGAAAAAAGATTGCAACTGTCACAAACATATATTTCATTCAGAAAAACACCAGATGTTTAAACAGAGGCAATTTGTTTCAGAAAAGGTATTTGTTAATGAGGCATGAAAAGGTCTTTGAGAGACAGACTTTCTCAGGAGTGAAGATGGGCAGTTTCACCAACCTGCACAAAACTGCATCTATGAAATGTGGAACAATTTTAATGTTCCTCATTGTGAAATTGTCAAAACTGTGACTGTGCCATCATCTTCAGTTCATAATGATAATAATTGCCCCTGTTATTATCAATATTATTGTTATTATTATATGTATATTATTTAGTTTTTTTTAAAAGATTAAATAATTATTTAAAATATATGTCTTGGACCCATCTGAAAACGAATGCGGATAGGATAGGTCAGCAGACTAGTTGATGATTTACAGATTTAAGCAGCACACATTTCCACCCACAGGTACTGGCTGGCAGAGCCTAAGTTTTGGTGAAATCAGGGGCCTGCCTTCAGTTGCTGTGACACTTTGTGCCCTTCTGGATTCATTTAGATTTTTTCTTGTCTTGTAAAAACTTTATAATGTCTTTATCTGCCTTTGTTTATTTGCTCTCTGCATGCCTGTGGCATTCCAGGTGTTCAGCTGTCCATCGTGTCACAGTGTGTTCTGTGTGGAGTGTGATCTCTTCATCCACGAGTCTCTGCACTGCTGTCCCTGCTGTATTTACCGCCAGACTGCTCCCTGAATCTCTACAGCGTTATTCACATCTGATAGGATGAAAATGAGGTCACGTGATTTTTCAACACGGATGATTCCTATGGAGCTTCTCACTGAACACTTTGACGACTGGGAATATGAGATGCTTTTAGTTCATCCATAATTTGAGGTGGAGGCTCCTGTAAATACAGCTGCTGAGCTGCTGCATTGGTTTCTGCTGTGGTATATCGCCTCACTGCTGTCATCAAATATGTCAGAAATCATTTGTAACCATTGTAAAAATATGTTTTTGTACTCTAGCTTTGGCTGTAGCCTGATAGCTGAACACATTTCTTGTACTTCAAGCTAAATTTCAGCAGGTTTCGTCGAGTTTGCATTTGGGGGATTCCACCCACTTGTTTGTAAGCTTTTTACATTTTACCCTCGTACTTAGGAGTGACTTTGACTCACTGTAATTTAAGGCGGCAACTTTTTGACTAAATAAAAAAATGCAAATATTTTTAGCAGTATCGTGTTATTTCACAGAGAAGGCGAGCTGTGTAGCTCTCCAAAAGAAGTAGCAGTCATCTTTCATCTCTCATCAATATCTTTTCATGTTTGGGTGGCTTAAACTTTATTCTTCTCTGCAACTACAATATTCAGAAAATCACAATTAAATTCTCAAACTTTCATCAATAGGCTCTTTTGGCATGGTCTTTGATCTACAAACATAACTTTTCTCCACAAAGATACAGTGGCTTGCAAAAGTATTCGGCCCCCTTGAACTTTTCCACATTTTGTCACATTACAGCCACAAATTCCACGTGAAAGACCAATACAAAGTGGTGTACATGTGAGAAGTGGAACAAAAATCATACATGATTCCAAACATTTTTTACAAATAACTGAAAAGTGGGGTGTGCGTAATTATTCAGCCCCCTGAGTCAATACTTCGTAGAACCACCTTTTGCTGCAATTACAGCTGCCAGTCTTTTAGGGTATGTGTCTACCAGCTTTGCACATCTAGAGACTGAAATTCTTGCCCATTCTTCTTTGCAAAACAGCTCCAGCTCAGTCAGATTAGATGGACAGCGTTTGGGGATCTTCTTGTAAGTCAACTATTCAGTAATGCAGATTTATTATACAATTACTCAGAGTTCCTATCCAGATATAACATCCCAGTATACTTAAAGGAGTTCTGTATTTTTTTTGATGCCATACCGTCTGGTCTGTCCATGTTGTTTAGAAATACTGCTGTCTCCCCACATCTGTTCATGTCCTGCCCTGTTCTGAAAGAGTCTCCTTTAGGTCAGATTTGTTTCTCCTCTTGTAAAGGTGTGAATGTCAAGATTGGGTCTCTTTTTCATGAGTCACTTATCTCTGTTCCTCCATCCATTTCTTTCTGGACTCATTTTGTCAGGATACTGACTGGAAAAAGGTTTAGTCTTTGCCACAAAAATTCCTCCTCACTAACAAAGTGAGATTTAATTTAAGCTAATTCATAGATTTTACCCTGTGAAAACCTTCAAAAATATAAGTGCTATAGATACATTTTGCTCCTTTTGTAAGATTTACATTTATTTTGGTCGTGTACCTTTACTCAGATATCACTAGTTTCATCTCTAACAGCATCTTATCAAAATTTGTTTTGTTTATTTTATTTATCAAAACACATTTTTATTTGGTTATACTGACTTTAGTGAGCTTTTTACCTCATTAATCAGATTTTACTCCTCGCCAAATACCACATCCATAAATTCAATTCAATGTCAATTCAGTCTTTATTGACAGACTTTCATAGTTATAAACATGACAAAACAAAACATATAAACCTTAATAAAAATATAAAATATTATCAAAAATATAAAACCATAATGTAAATAAAATACACAATTACTTAGAAGAAATCAATAAATACACAAACCGGTGCTTCCTCAGACTGGATGAGGAAGGATGGATGGATAACGGGAACCACTCACTGTCGGATCTGTGAGTGCCAAAATTATACTGTTACTAGAGCCATCCAGTCGTTCTCTAAAAGTGAACATTAAATACCTTAAAAGTCCAAACACCCACAGCTACAGACATCTGATTGGCACTAGACCCTCTAGGTATCCTACGAAGGATTCTCATCATTATATGCAACATGCAGCTTCTGCGTGCTACATTGTTTGTAAGATGACCACAAGGGGGCAGTATATAGCGGTGTTTAATACGCTTTAAACGAATCCACTTTAACTGGAAGTGAACAAAAGCTGAATTTGCGTGCAATAGTATTTGCCTGCACATAGAGCTTACACTTACATCGTTGTCAGTATATGTCATCATCATGATTTATTTGATCATCACCTTTAAATGTAAGTTCTCAAACAAGAAACCGCACTTCTCCCCTTTCAGGAAAGAAACAGATCTCTATGTGACTACAATTTGTTCCTCTCACATCAAGAAAGCTTTAAAAACCAATAATATTTGTAATATTTTTAATCTCTTTATTTAATTATTCAGTGTCACCTGTATCTCTCGCCTTTTCCCCCTTTAATTCTGTATTTCTATCCTATTTGTTTAATTATACATACTGTTCCACTGTATTATAAATTTGCACTACAATTATACATTGTGTTCTCCGTGTATTATGCTTGCTGTTGTTAAAAAAGTTTCTGTTGAAATAAAGTTGGAGAAAAAAAGAGAAGAAAAAGCAGTCGTCGTCATTTCCGGGGTTTCTGTGGCGGGATTGTGCAGTGTCGGTCCACGGTAACGATGCCCCGTGTGCTGAACGCTATTGTGGCCGTGTGCCCAGACCGGGGCATCGGCAACAAGGGAAACCTGCCATGGCACCCTATTAGGCTCAGGTCAGTCCCGCCGGCCGATGTTTCTGTGTCTCTTATGTTGAGTATCTGTGCATATATTTATTAATCGACAGGATTTCTGAAATTACCCGATTTGTATGGTACTGTACATCGGCTGTGCTACATTTTGGATCACTGTACATATCTTCAGACAATCACTATGCTTTGGCTAGATCTCTGGTGAAGAAAACATTTTTAATGTATTTTCTGGGTAATGAACATGTACAAGTGACTTTGGCAAAACCTGACAGCAGCTTCTACACTGTGAAATAAAGTGACTTAAAGTGACTTAATACCATTCAAGAGAAATAAGTCTGAGATGAAATTGACGGATTATAGGCCAACAAGTCATTCACAACAGTTTAAATATGGGACATGTAGTGGTACAAGCTAAGTCTAACCTAAGGTCAAGTGAGCTGCTTTGGCGACGTTAAAATGTACATCTGCTAACATACATGCTCTTTTACAGTAAGGAATTTGCGCATTTCCGAAAGATGACAGCAACTCCGTCAGTGAAAGGTAAGTCATCTCCGCCTTGTCTGTGCTTAGTCACAGGTCAAAGTTCTCTGAGTGACATAACTTAAACATGAACATAAAGCAACAAGTGTGCTGCTTGTCTTGAAGGGCCAGGGTTGCACAGGTGGCAAAAGTACACACAGTTATCGCTTATTCATTAGGGCAGATATGTGTGTTTGGGATGGGTTTGGTAAAAAAAGTTTCAAAAGTTGTACAGGTGCTGCTGATGTTCCTGGGCCTGGAGGAAATTACTTCCCCTGTACCTATGTCACTTTGCTGTCAGGTACAGGATGTTTCCATCATTTCATCCTTGTCTCTGCCTTTATTTGCGTCCTCTTCTTAATGCCCAAGTCCTCCTACAGATTAGCATCTGATGCTGCTTGGCTACAATCTTCCCTGACACCACCTTACAGTGTCCTATCTCTTTAAGACTGCACCTTCTGCATAACGCTGTAGTCCACCTGTTTGCACCTTACTCCACCCTTACCCTGTCCCTCCCTCTTCTCGAAGTACATGTTTACCACAGCCATTTCAATCTTTTTTTTTTCTTTGCAAAATCCACCAAAATTTGTCCTTCTGGATATCTCTCCTTAACATCATACTAACCCAACACCTACTAGTTACCTCTGTTATTTTACCTACATGTTGGTGAAAGAACACGACTTGGTGTTGGTGCTCTCTGTGGTAGAGTATCACCTCCTGCTCCTGTTACAATATATGATGGTGTTTTTGTGTAACTTATCGGTGTAGCCAATTTAATAAAAAGCTCATAGATAATGCACACATGCCAAAGCACACACTTTGATTCACCCACTAATTATATTCACATTAGTGGGAATATTTATTCAGGACTTTCAGGACTTCAGGACTCAGGAAAGACGAATCAGGATGATTCGTCTTTCAGGATTCGCTAGCTTAGCTTAGCTCATAGCCAGATCTCTAGCAACATGGCCTCTCCACCCGTCCCTCCTGCACTTTCCTGCTCAGTGTGTCAGATGTTTAGTTACTCCTCTGCCTCCTTTAGTAATAATGATACTTGTACCTGTAGTCAGTGCGACCGAAGCCACCCTCATGTGTTGAGGAGCAGACTCTGGTTTTTGGCGATACTGTTTTGAGACATGTGAAGTTAAAAACACCAGCACCCATGGTTAATTGTCTTTCAAGGGCCAGAGAAGGTGACACTGAAGCAAAACTGAAACTGCTGGCTAAGGATAGGACTGGGTGATATGAGGAAAATCTAATATCACAATATTGTTTTGACTATATCACAACACACAAGCCTTGAAACAATTGAGAATAACAAGGGTTTTTTTTGTTTTTTGTTTTGCTTATAATGTATAAAAACTGTAAAATAATAAAGGTGATAACCTCAAACTACAGAAACAAAACCGTCTAGATAGTGACTATAAAAACGACTGACCAAGTCACATGTATTGCAGCTCATTTATTTAACATTTTCTTTGGTGTGCAGGGAGACATACATGGTGTGTCCATCAAAATAAAGTCCCAGGCCTGCCTGCATGGATTCTGAGCAGGGCTGAGGATTCGGCTCCCACATACCGACGGGCCATTAATAACTGACTTATGAAATTATTCCTGGGCCAGATATAATGGTGTCAAACAAAAATGGGCCAGATGTGGCCCACGGGCCATACTTTTGATACTCCTGTTCTGGATGTTGTGTCTGACACATATGGCATAGAAACTGAACACTTTATTTCAGTCAGTATTTCCTGACTGTTTCCCTACTTTTGTCTAATCATTTCCTAATAACATTTAAATTTAACAGTAATGGATTACACAGCACATCATAATATATGGAATAATCAATAATTACTTGATTACTAAAATAATTGATAGCTGCATCCCTTCAGCTACCTGAATGCTACTCCGTTTATGTTGTGAATAATTTTCCTTGAGAATTCCTTGATCATTAAAATACAGATTGTCATGGCCATTGATCAAAAGCCACTGATCAATGGCCATGAGTACCATTCACACAGAGTTGGGGAATGGGTGCAATGATAGCATTGCAAGATGTTGAAAGTAAGATGGTGAGATCCTCATGGTTTATTTCGCTCACTCCTCAATAATGAAGTTTACGTCACTGGGATCCAAGCAGATTCGTGGAAAGATTGTGGGTTTTTTTTGTTTGTTTGTTTGTTTTTAGCAACATCCACATAAACTAAACAACATGGTAAATAATGTAATGTGCTTTACACTATCATTGTAAAACTGCATAGTACAGCATAGTTTAGTGAACTGAACTGAATAGTATATATTGAAAAGTAATTCACTGTGTATCATAACACACTCCAATTCAACAGATGTAGCTCAGGATTTTACCTCAGCTTTACCCTCATAATTATGTCATTATGTCAAACCCATATTTTGTGTTTTGTGAAAAAACAGAAGCTTGTCAGAAGTCGGTTAAGCAACAATGTGAGTCTGACACATGCATTAGACCAGGGAGTGTCAAACTTACTGCCTGCGGGCCACAGGTTTGACACAGTTATATCCAGCCTGCGAGATAATATCATATGTCAATTATTAATGGCCTGCTGGTATGTGGGAGCTGAATCTTCAGCCTTGCTGAGAATCCATGCAGGAAGGGGTAAGACTTTATTTTGATGGGCACACTATGTGGCCAATCACATGAAAAGACAAACTGGGACCATACCATCATACCAGTTCTTGATTTAACGGGGAGCCAATGAAGGGAAGCCAATGTAGGAGAAATCTGCTCTCTCTTTCTAGTCCCTGTCAGTACTCTTGTTGCAGCATTTTGGATTAACTGAAGGCTTTTCAGGGAGTTTTTAGGACTTCCTGATAATAATAAATTACAGTTGTTCAGCCTAGAAGTAATAAATGCATGAACTAGTTTTTCAGCATCACTCTGAGACAGGATATTTCTAATTTTAGAGATGTTGCGCAAGTGGAAAAAAGCAGTCCTACATATTTGTTTTTAGTATGTGGATTGAAGGACATATACTGGTCAAAAAAATGGTTCCTCACAGTATTACTGGAGGCCAAGGTAATGACATCCAGAGTAAGAATCTGGTTAGATACCATATTTCGAAGATTTTCAGGGCCGAGTACAATAACCTCAGTTTTATCTGAATTTAGAAGTAGAAAATTAGAGGACATTCAGGTCTTTATGTCTTTAAGACATTCCTGCAGTTTAACTAATTGGTGTGGCTTCATGGATAGATAAAGTTGGGTGTCATCTGCATAGCAGTGAAAATTTATCCTATCCCTTCTGATGATACTGCCTAAGGGAAGCATGTATAAGGTAAATAGAATTGGTCCTAGCACTGAACTTGTGGAACTCCATAATTAACCTGTGTGTGAAGAGGACTCTCCATTTATATGAACAAACTGGACTCTTTTAGATGGATATGATACAAACCACTACAGGGCAGTACCTCTAATGCTTACAGCATGCTTTAATAGGATGTTATGGTCAGGGTTTTGGGTGGATAGTGGGAGGAGAGAAGCTGCAGTGAGGGATGTAAGACCGCAGCTCTGCTTCCTGGTCCCAACTCTGGATAATCACTTTTTTGGGGGGGCGGGGGTTAATAAATTTGGCCAGATTTGTCTTAACAAGTCCAGATTGCCTCCAGAAAGTTTCACAATTATCTATAAAGCCCACATCATTTTTTTGGACACCACTGAGACAGCCAGCAATTCAAGGAGAACATGCAGCCAAACATGTCACTCCTGGTCCAATTGAGGAGGGGACCAGAGAAAAAAGACAAAACAAAAGACTGGGCAGTCAGCTACCACAACCTTTTCTGTAATTTTACACGTTTATTTCTTACAATTTAAGTCCAAAGAGTTCTGACAAATTTCAGTTACATATTTAACTTTTTTACACAGACACAAAGTGGAGTTTCAATTGTTTGGCCCACTTAAGCTCAAAGTGGGCAGTATGTGGCCTGTGATGTAAAGGGAGTTTAACACCCCATGCGCTCGAGATTGCACAATAAAACATGTGATAATAATAATTGATTGGATGAATTCAAAACTTGTCTTTGTGCAGGCAAGCAGAATGTGGTGATCATGGGCAAGAAGACGTGGTACTCTATCCCAGAGAAGAACCGACCTCTGAGCAACAGAATCAACATTGTCCTCAGCAGGGAGTGCAAGTATTTGTCACACACAGTTGGTGCCCTTTCACGATGCCATGTTTTATCATAATGCCCAGTTTGCAGTGCATTGACTCCCTGGGTGTGTGTGTGTGTGTGTGTCATTCTGGTCCAGAGTGCCCCCTGCAGGAGCACACTACTTGGCGTCAGACTTCAGCTCAGCTCTCAGGCTAATCGACACAGAACTGGCTGATCAGGCCGATCAGGTCTGGGTTATAGGAGGCAGTTCTCTCTACAAGGTACGTTTTTATTTACTTCCACTTTTTTTAGAGTCAGAAATTGGTCATTTTGAATTAACCAAAAAAGAGTAGGCCAGGCTAACTGATTACATATTAATAGTCATCTGGCCTCTAAATAATTACTCCAAGCTGGTTTTTACAGTCACACTGGTGACTGCTACTATTGATGGTTATAGTGAAGCACTTCAAGAGAAGCTACAACTACACATCTTTCTCTTTAATTATGTTTTGATCACCCAGGAGATGATGGGGAGCACTGGAATGAGAAGACTGTTTGTCACTCAAATTCTGAAGCAGTTTGAGTGTGACACATTCTTACCTGAGATCAGTCTGGACAAATATCGTCTACTGCCAGAGTAAGACCATCACACATGCTTGGCACTAGTTTATGCATATTTGTCACACATTTCAGATCATTAAACAGAATTTAATATCAGATAAAATACCCCTGAGTCACACTAATTGTCGGGAATCCTCAAAGCACAGGCCGAGGAGGAATGAGGTGTGGCAGCAATTTTCCACTCCAGCTTAAAAACACCCAGATGGAGTTTTAATTCATTTGAATGCCTGATGCTTAGCTTTGTCCACCCTAGCTGGAATATCCCAAAAACTGTTTTATTTGTTATTTATCGTCCACCAGGCCCTTACTCAAAGAAGTCCTACCATTAATTAATGCTTCAATTCTTTAATATGATCAACCTATCTCTATTAATTGGCTACGTACCACAGGCTGTCAAGCTGGCAGTAGCTAAACCATTACTTAAAAAGTGATCACCTGACCCATCTGTCAGCTAATTGTAGGCCATTTTCCAACATTTGTTTTATCTCAAAAGTTCTTGAAAGAGTCAAACAGTCAGTCAGGTTTCAGAGCACAGCACAGAAACGGTTTTAGTGAAGGGAAAATGATCTTCTTATGGCCTCTGACTGTTTACTCGTCTCTGTGCTTATCCTTATATTTTATTACAGTGTTTAGAGCATGCTTGTAGGTAAGGTGATGCACTGCAGTTGTTTGAATCATATCTCCATCAGTCTCCAATTTGTTTGTTTACATTGAGAGTCCTCTTCACACACTTAATTACTTGTGTGTGAAGAGGATAATTATGGGAGTTCCATTGGATTCTGTGCTAGGACCAATTCTGTTTACATTATACACGCTTCACTTATGCAGTGTCATTAAAAGGCATAGCAAACATTTTCCCTTCTATGCAGATGATATCCAACTTTTTCAATCCATAAAGCCAGATAACACACACCAATTAATTAAACTCCAGCAATGTCTTAAAGAAATCATGACATGGATGATCTCTAATTTACTCCTTCTAAAATCAGATAAAACTGAGGTTATTGTACTTGACCCTGAAAATATTATAAATATAATTGTGTCATATATATGAGCCACTGATATTTGGAAGTTTTACTGTATTCCAACAGAATCCAGAATTGTGGGCCAATGCGTGAAATTCTTGTATCTTTGCCAGTTGTATAATGGAGCCGTGTGACTACCAGGGGAAATATGAAATATGAACAAATCTGACCACGAAATGTCTGATTGAATATGTGATGTATCTGTGTGTTTGATATAAACGTGTGTGTGTGTGTGTGTGTGTGTGTGTGTGTGTGTGTGTGTATCAAATATCACTGCTTTTTCTTTAGAATGAAATGCATGATTTATTAGAATAGCAGAGAGATTAAAAAAAAATGTCATTTCAATGCAAGTGAATGGAGCATTTTTGTCCATGCAATCGAGATTGAGTATCTGACATTACACAAAAAATAATAATGCAGTGCATCATCCCAGTACTATTTATTATATTTATTTATATATTATATAATTTGTTTGATCCTCTACACAAGGCATTGTGTATAGGGTTACATCAGCCGTGGCAGTTCATCTTGGAAAAACAACTAATCAACACATTTCAACTTTAAAGTCAAAATACTATTTCAAGAATTATCTCAAAATTTGTACCTCCTTCTCAAAATGATCAATAGCATTTCTTTCTTAATGTGGCTCTAATACTCCGTACACACATAACAAAGTAAGGAAAATGTGTTTGGTTGATTATATAATAAAGTGTTATGTGAATGATGTTGAAATTGGGTATTTGAATGTGAAATAATGCACTTGCCTCTAAACTTTATTTGTTGATGAATCAAGATGCATTAAAGGGTAAAGATAATTTCTCCTACAGGTTTCCAGATGTACCACAAGAGTTGCAGGAGGAGAATGGGATTCAGTACCGATTTAAAGTCTATGAGAGCATCCAGGAATGAAGAGGCAACACAGAAATAAAAAAAAAAAAAGCTGACGTCATTTGTAAATGATCACCATTATGTAAATGCTGGACTTACTGTTTGGAACAGACGGCGGAAAACAAAACAAACAAACCTGTGTTAAGTAGTACTGGAACTGACCCACCATACTTCACAGGTGTGAGGGAAGTGATGCTGGGACCAGATCTAGTTTGATTTGAGTTTGTTCAGTTTTCTTCAAGCAACAAATGAGCTTGGAAAAGGAGGAGGCATGTAAGGGGATATTCTCTGATCTCTCGCTGTGTTCAGATATAAATAAATATGTCACATCTAATTAAACAAAATAAAGTACAACCATGGCTTTTGGAAAGTCACTTGTCAATCAAATTTTTAAATTTATTTTTTATTATTTTGTCCTGTCTGTCCCTTTGCAATCAGAATTTTACATTTGTAAAATACACTAATGCTGGGCTTACACTGTGCGATTTTTAGCCCATTTTGAGCCGATTTTTCAGTCGTGCGACCGTTTTGGTGATCGGCCCGAGTTTGGCCTTCATCGTGTGTCGTGCATCGTGTAGTATATATGGGGTAACGAGAAGCGATTATCACCTCACGACCAGCTCCCGATCATCAATCGCTTGGTGTGGAGCAGGGGTCGGCAACCCGCGGCTCCGGAGCCGCATGCGGCTCTTTAGTCCTTTAGTCTTTAGCTGAAGCTGAATAAAGCTGGGCATACACTGTGCGATTTTTCCAGTCACGATTCAGCTTCAGCTCAAACTGCATGATTGACTCGCAGGGGTTAGAAGTTCGCAGGTCATGATGCAGGTTCTCACACTATACGGCCCGATGCTCTGATGCGACCTGAGTGCTCACACTGTGCGTCCATAAAAATGAAGGTTATAACAGAAAATCTGTCGCTCGCTCTCCCTCTCTGTCTTTCACTCACACAGACTCACGCCACCACCATCAACTTTGCTAAATTGCTAATGAAAAACATTGATCAGGCAGCTGTGATTGAGCAGCAATGTAGATCCAACTATTTTCACGGTTGTTGTGGTCGTGATAATTTTGTGATGCCACATCGAAAAGACTCAGTTGAGCTTTCCAAAGTTCTACAAGTGCCTCCATCGCTTGTGTCCAGATCACGCTGCACTGCTGTGCTACTCCGTCTTTTTCACCGACATTTATGTGTTTGCGTGTGAGCGGCTGCGGTGACACCCTCACGACGGTCGGGATAATTTCAAACAGGTTTGAAACCCTCCCGACCAAGCGATTGATGATCGGGAGCTGATCGTGAGGTATTAATCGCTTCTCGTTACCCCATGTATACTACACGATGAACGACGCACGATGAAGGCCAAACTCGGGCCGATCAACAAAACGGTGGCACGACTGAAAAATCGGCTCAAAATGGGCCAAAAATCGCACAGTGTAAGCCCAGCTTTACTTGTGTGAGTGATTTGTTGGATGAGGGAGTGGGGAGGATGGCTGGGGCAGGTAAGACCGTGAGGTACCTCCTGGTCTTGATTTCCGGTTCATGAGGATAATTTCCTTGGCATAAGGAAGGAAGGAGTCTATATGATGAATTTGTTTCCATATCTTGTTCACTTATGTCACCTAAGATGCACAGCTTGGGTGAGGTTGGGTGGCACCAACTAAACCATGTGCCTAGGTCTTCACATATCTGGCAGAACCGTTGAACAGGTGTGCAGGACTATATAGCATACAATTTAGCTCTGAATAGAGTTGTCTGTGCAACAGGTGAATATATTCAACTTTGTAAGGCCCATAAGCATGTTTGTGGCAAAGTTTTGATCTGGACGGATGGAAAGATCTCATTCCCATTTAACGTTGGAAGGGAAATTGATTTGTCAATTTTAATCACTAGCTTATACATTTTTGATGACCATTTGGGGGTACATAGATTTTGTTACCCAAGTAGCTTTTTGTAGATTGCATTGACTGGAATTTAATTTTTCGATGAAATAAATTTGAGGATAAGTTTGATAAACTGCAAATTTAAAGTTTATATGTAATGTCATAATTTTTAATCACATATTGGATCTGTATATGATGTTTTGATAAAATGTGTATTTTTATTTTGTGAAACATCTTGCAAAACAAACTGAATATAGTAGTTTTGTGTACTTCAAATGTTGCATGACAGTTCTCTGTATTTTTTGCAGGATAAGCAGGTTAGCTTGGACACAGTAACATATAAAATTTTTCTGGTGAACACCTTCAAAATATTGTCAAATTACATAAATTGTTACACACGGTTCCTTTTTTGTTTCTTTGTGTGTGTGTGTTTAATATTTGTTCTTGGTGTAACGGATCATGTGTGTTGCTCACAGTATGCACATGTGCTACATTACTGTTTCTAAATATGGCCATGTAATTCCGAGCTTTTCTAACAAACTGACTTGTTATCGCCCCGTGAGGCCACTAGGGGGCAACAAACACTTGGCAATTATAAACTCGCTACAAGAAATCAAGTGACCATCCCCTTACTTCCTGTGGTGACCTTCAAAATAAACGTGTACACGTTTGCGTGGGCACAACCTAAACATAACATGACTCCCCAATCCGTACTCCTCCTCACCAGTCCCAAGAAAAGAGCAACAGCACAGTACCATTTAAGATGCTAGAAGCAGGTTCTTTGCTCTGGAAGTAGGGAATGCCAAAACATAAAAAAAAGCTTCTGTTGAGCTTCCACAACAGAAAATAAAAAGCAAAATTTAGAAAAGGCAATTCTCTAATCTAGGCTCCCTATAAATGAACAAGAGGAAAAAAAGGTTAAAAACTCACTTCTGATAAACTGCTGGAATGTGTCTGATATGTACAGTGGTGAAATATTCACAGTTCACTACTTGACAAAGATTATTTACAAAATCCTCTCATCTCAACAAACATATCAGGGGTAAATATAAATAAATACATATCTGGTGATATCTTTTTCAACTGTACTATTGTGCAGTTGATGGTTGTTATTTGAGAAGTAACAGAGTGAATGGTCAATCTGGTCATCGTGCAGGAGAACTGCTCCAGCCCACACAGCACTGGCATCCACCTCGAGTTTGAAATGGCACATGAAATCTGGAGCAGCAAGGAGAGGAGCACTGCAAAGGAGAGCATTAGTAGCATCAACAAATGACTTAACAAGTGTCAAGTGTGAAAAGCTACTTTAGCAAACCGATACACAGCACAAACAGTAATTGAACATTTGAATTATTCTAACGTCTTGATGCATTCACAATCATCCAGGTAAGTAAATCTCCAAAAGTTGATTCTGTTCATCTGGACGTGGCGTTTTCAGTGGGAGAAACGTTTCGTCACTCATTGACTTCTTCAGTCTCAGCTGACTGCAGGTTTCCCCAATCTTATAAACAGTACATTTGCATAATGACTGAAACCAGCCCATTGTTCCTTCAGTGGGCTGGTTTCAGTCATTACACAAATGTACTGTTTATAAGGTTGGGGAAACCTGCAGTCAGCTGAGACTGAAGAAGTCACTTGAATGAGTGACGAAACGTTTTTCCCACTGAAAGCGTTACGTCCAGATGAACAGAATCAACTTTTGGAGAATTCTTCTAACCAGTACCGGGCACTGTGAACAGCTAACAAATATGAGAAAACATTATGAATAAAAGGTTTTTTAACTTTAAAAAACAAACAAACTTGCTTGCTATAAAATCAACATGTGATGCATTTGTGTGATACTGCAGATATTAACTGTATGTTTGAAGTGGAACGAAGGCTATGTCCATATTTTTAGGGAACATTTGGGTAGTTAAGGCAGTGCATGTTATTACCGATTTAGGCTGGGGGTAATCAATTATGCTGCAGAATTTTTTTCATTCTACTTTTGCAGGCACATTTTTGTTGTTTCCTTTTAAAAATTAGGAATGAAAACTGATTGTAAAATGAGTAAATTAACTTATAAATAACAACCTATAAAATATAAAGCTTTGCTTTTTTGTAGTGTCACAATAATTCTATTCCTGGTGGAATTCATTTAAATTTATTTATATAAAATTGAACTATCCAGCTGAGAGGTCTGCGGGCCACCCTCAGCTCAAAGGAAAACTACACCTCATCTGCATTTACCCGATCGTCCCACACCTGTGTTTCTTTTTCTTTCTTGTAACTCTCTCAGCACAGGAACCACGGGATTCACAGGAGGACACTGTACTGAGACAGCACTCTGAGTTTTTCAAGCTTTACCCTTTTATATTTTTAATAAACCAAACATCTTGTAAGTGGTCTGGTCTTTGTTAGTAGAACAAAAATGGAAATGTATTGCTTGAATATAATTCAATTACATACTTGTTGTAGTTGTATAATAGCAAATGTCCTATAATTCTTACGGATGAGTATTTTAATGCAACATTAAACCTGTCAGTGTGTTCTAGACAGTTTCACCACATGCAAGATAGGTACTGCTGAAAACACAATGAAGAAAAACAGGTATGTAAAGATAATTTTTTTTTATAAAATTAAAAACAATACAATATTAAAACCGGATTCCTTTTGATTATTATGCAATATAAAAAACACATTTACAGGGAGTGCAGAATTATTAGGCAAGTTGTATTTTTGAGGAATAATTTTATTATTGAACAACAACAATGTTCTCAATGAACCCAAAAAAA
Source organism: Oreochromis niloticus (assembly GCF_001858045.2). Classification (NCBI taxonomy): domain Eukaryota; kingdom Metazoa; phylum Chordata; class Actinopteri; order Cichliformes; family Cichlidae; genus Oreochromis; species Oreochromis niloticus. Next base: position 3,535,460 of record NC_031977.2, on the reverse strand, counting down.
CTCATTAATATCAAAGCTGAATGTTTTTGGAAGTAGTTTTTAGTTTGTTTTTAGTTTTAGCTATTTTAGGGGGATATCTGTGTGTGCAGGTGACTATTACTGTGCATAATTATTAGGCAACTTAACAAAAAACAAATATATACCCATTTCAATTATTTATTTTTACCAGTGAAACCAATATAACATCTCCACATTCACAAATATACATTTCTGACATTCAAAAACAAAACAAAAACAAATCAGCGACCAATATAGCCACCTTTCTTTGCAAGGACACTCAAAAGCCTGCCATCCATGGATTCTGTCAGTGTTTTGATCTGTTCACCATCAACATTGCGTGCAGCAGCAACCACAGCCTCCCAGACACTGTTCAGAGAGGTGTACTGTTTTCCCTCCTTGTAAATCTCACATTTGATGATGGACCACAGGTTCTCAATGGGGTTCAGATCAGGTGAACAAGGAGGCCATGTCATTAGTTTTTCTTCTTTTATACCCTTTCTTGCCAGCCACGCTGTGGAGTACTTGGACGCGTGTGATGGAGCATTGTCCTGCATGAAAATCATGTTTTTCTTGAAGGATGCAGACTTCTTCCTGTACCACTGCTTGGAAGGTGTCTTCCAGAAACTGGCAGTAGGACTGGGAGTTGAGCTTGACTCCATCCTCAACCCGAAAAGGCCCCACAAGCTCATCTTTGATGATACAGCCCAAACCAGTACTCCACCTCCACCTTGCTGGCGTCTGAGTCGGACTGGAGCTCTCTGCCCTTTACCAATCCAGCCACGGGCCCATCCAGCACTGTGAGAATCATGTTCTTTGATTTCTCCAGTGCCTTCAACACCATTCTTCCCTCGGTTCTGAAGGACAAGCTGGAGAACTCTGGAGTGGACCATCACCTCACTACCTGGATTTTGGACTACCTCACCGACCGACCACAGTATGTGAGGACTCAGGGCTGTGTGTCGGACAGGGTCGTCTGCAGTACGGGGGCCCCACAGGGAACGGTTCTGGCTCCGTTCCTCTTCACCATCTACACTGCAGACTTCTCCCACAACTCCACCCAGTGCTTCCTGCAGAAGTTCTCTGATGACTCTGCAATAGTCGGCCTCATCACTGATGGGGACGACAAGGAGTACAGAGGACTGACTCAAGACTTTGTGGACTGGTGCCAGCTGAACTACCTCCAGATCAACGCCAGTAAAACCAAGGAGCTGGTGGTAGACTTCCGCAGGCACAAGCATCCTCCACTGCAACCACTGAACATCCAAGGTATGGACATCGAGGCTGTGGACAGCTACAGGTACCTTGGTGTTCATCTGAACAACAAACTGGACTGGACTCATAACTCAGACGCCCTCTACAGGAAAGGGCAGAGCAGGCTGTACCTGCTTCGGAGACTCAGGTCGTTTGGAGTGGAGGGCCCACTCCTGAAGACCTTCTATGACTCTGTGGTGGCCTCAGCCATCTTTTATGGTGTGGTCTGCTGGGGGGGCAGCATCTCTGCTGGGGACAGGAAGAGACTGAACAGGCTGATCCAGAGGGCCAGCTCTGTTCTAGGATGCCCTCTGGACCCAGTGGAGGTGGTGAGTGACAGGAGAATGGTGGCTAAGCTGTCATCCCTGTTGGACAACATCTCCCACCCCATGCATGAGACTGTGACAGCACTGAGCAGCTCCTTCAGTGGGAGACTGCGGCACCCACGGTGTGGGACGGAGAGATTTCGCAGGTCTTTCCTCCCCACTGCTGTCAGACTCTACAATAAAGACTTTTGCAGCTGATCAAACACACAAACCCACACATGTGCAATAAGACTGCTATACGTGCAATTCTTCTTCTGACGAAGTTGTGTTTTTGTATTTTCCTACTCAGTTGTATATAGTATTTGTATTTCTATTTTATTCTATTGTATATATTATTCTATTCTATTTTATTCTATTGTATATAGTATTTTATTTTATTTTATTGTATTTTATTGCATTCCAGTGTTTTCTAATTTCTGCTACATAACTTTGCACTTTTGCTGTAACAAAACAAATTTCCCACCTGTGGGACTAATAAAGGCCATCTTATCTTATCTTATCTTATCTTATCCATCTGGCCCATAAAGACTCACTCTCATTTCATCAGTCCATAAAACCTTAGAAAAATCAGTCTTGAGATATTTCTTGGCCCAGTCTTGACGTTTCAGCTTGTGTGTCTTGTTCAGTGGTGGTCGTCTTTCAGCCTTTCTTACCTTGGCCATGTCTCTGAGTATTGCACACCTTGTGCTTTTGGGCACTCCAGTGATGTTGCAGCTCTGAAATATGGCCAAACTGGTGGCAAGTGGCATCTTGGCAGCTGCACGCTTGACTTTTCTCAGTTCATGGGCAGTTATTTTGCGCCTTGGTTTTTCCACACGCTTCTTGCGACCCTGTTGACTATTTTGAATGAAACGCTTGATTGTTCGATGATCACGCTTCAGAAGCTTTGCAATTTTAAGACTGCTGCATCCCTCTGCAAGATATCTCACTATTTTTGACTTTTCTGAGCCTGTCAAGTCCTTCTTTTGACCCATTTTGCCAAAGGAAAGGAAGTTGCCTAATAATTATGCACACCTGATATAGGGTGTTGATGTCATTAGACCACACCCCTTCTCATTACAGAGATGCACATCACCTAATATGCTTAATTGGTAGTAGGCTTTCGAGCCTATACAGCTTGGAGTAAGACAACATGCATGAAGAGGATGATGTGGACAAAATACTCATTTGCCTAATAATTCTGCACTCCCTGTAAAGCAGCAGCATGTTCTGACTATGGCTCTCCCCACATCACATGTGCTGGATAACAACACTGAAGACCTGACAAACCATCTTCTTGGCAGAAGGCTTGTTCAGCTTTCATTGTGGTTTTTTAACTGTGGCTAGCTGATGGTTACTCTGCGTTTAAATGTTTGCTGGATTCACTCATTTTTTTTATTAGCAAAACCTTTTAGCACTGTTCCATTCGCTCAAAGCCTTGCTGTCCCATTTTGGGTAAATGGAAAAACTAAAAACGGAAAAATGATATTACTGCTTTTGGGTTTGTTTTTTTTGTTTTGTAGTACATTAAGCTTGCCCGCTGTTTAACCCGTGATCTTTTGCAGCCTGCTCTTTCCATGGTCAGCTTCCTGTTTGATGCTTGGCCCAAATATGCCACCATGTCACTGAGGACATGGAATATGGATTATGCGGTTTCACAACCAGGGTTTAGCAAAAACGTGTTCTTTTTCACATGTCAGGAGAGAAAATACCCATGATCCACTCAAACTTATGCCCAAGTCACCTTTATTTCACACAGAGCTTTTTATTAAGCTGTAGATTGCTTTTCAGGAAGAGTAGCTCCAGGAAAATTTTAATGATGCTAGTATATTTTATGACTGTTAATGCGTGTGATGTTATTAAGCACAAGGCAATAAGTGGACCTTTAGGCCAGCAATTATTGGAAATTTCCATACCTAAGCGGGCGCATACTGAGGTGTAAAATGGGACAAAAATAATAAACTTACATTAACCATATTGTTTTTACAAAGTACTCTATCAATACAAAAAATGATTCCTAGCGTGGTCCACTTCATGAATGAAAACTGGTTATAATTTTCGGGGAGGGTGAGACATTTGATAGTTTACAACTTATTGTCTGCGGCGTGAAAAAGGGACTATCCAATCAACGAGCAAACGAGTGCCCCGGGGGCATTCTTCCTGGGCTCCCATTGGCTCACTGGTACGTCGATCTGAGGAGCGGCTCGCGCTAGGTTGCAGCGCAGGTGAAGTGTTGACGGTGGTTCATAGGGCAACAAACAGCAGTGTACGCCGCCGCCGGGAGACATCAATGCTGGAGTACACGTCCATTCAGGGAACGGTCTGAGGAAGACCATTACTGGGGCTTACATGGAGAGCTGAGGCTGAATATGACGTTAACGTCCTTAATGATGTACATATCTCTGCTTTTGCTATTTATTTTGTATGTATATAGTGGGTTTTCTGAAGCTGCGCCCCGCATCAGTACCTACGATGCGTCGTCTATCTCCGGGAAAAGCGGCTCAGCCTCCGATGCCTGGGATACCTTCCGCAACGACATGCTTCGTACTTTACCAGAGAGCTGGTTCACTCTCTCGCCTTCAGCCGGACTCACACCGTTGCCGACTATTGTTTCAGCCGACTCTTCCACCACCACCACCACCACCACGGCCATCTCCAAAACGCCAACCACGGACCCGAAACCCACCCCCACTAGCACAATTCACGCCCCTGATGTTGGAATAATCCCAGACACTAAAGAACAAACAACAACACCGTTTTCCAGGCTAACCGCCGTGCGCAAGCGGTCTGCCGACGCGCGAACATCCCTCTTCACTCCGGAGAAAATGCTGCAGACCTTGGTGTCCATGGTTTCCCAGCGAACGGCCAACGATGCCTGGGCTGCGGATAATATCGGCACATCTGTTACCTCAGTGGAAAGCAGCCAGGGTGAGTCCTTTGGAGCAGGAACCTTTGCAGATTTAACATTTGTGTGGCGCAGTCACATCAGTAGGCTCGGATGGTGGCTCCGTGACGCATCCACCGAATTAACCAGATTGCAACAATGGGCAGACGCCTCAGAGTGCATTGTGTGTCCCTTTGAAAAAAATAAGCAAGAGCCTAGATGCTCCCCGTGCATAGCTCCGTTCTAACATAGGTTTTTTTTAAAAAGAAAAAAAATATTATTTTAGGACGAGTGTGACATATATTTCAGGGTTGGGTGTGGGGGGCTTGAGGGGGTGTGTGATCCTGTTGTTGTTCGCTCAGTTTCTCCAATTCACAGAGAATTCATCCAAAGCCTTCATCCTGTATAGTCAGAGCAGCCATGTTTGCAGCTGACAGGGAGTACGCTGCTCATATAGCTGCTTCATCTTCTCCATTGTTGTTTCCTTTGCATATTCAGAACAAGGCCATCCAAGCAAAATGGCTAGGCAGGCCAAGCCATGAATGAGCAATGACAGTGGGGGAGTCTGCCCCCTCCTCCTCCTCCTCTCACACTTCACACACATCTCAGCATCCATGGTGTTGTTCTCCAGTCTGTCACAAATACCGCACAAATGTCCTAAATTTACCTTCAGCAGATGGAGTGTCTTTGTGCTTTGGCTTTTTTTTTTTTTTTTTAACCCTGATCCTGTTGAAACCACATAAAAATGTTTTTTATGTGTTCTTGTTCAACACTGTCTATTCCCTTTTTGTCTGTAAAACCTTCATCCCCTATCTCCTCGGGCCACACTGTGTTCTGGTTGTAGCTTTATGGTGCACTACACACACCAACATGTACACACACAGTTGCACACCTTCTGAGCCTAAGTGTAAAATCCAGGCTACTGTATTTGAATGATATTGGCTTCCCCACACCAGGGGGTCCAATCTAGTCATGTTGTTTTGTTTTTTTTTGTTTTGTTTTTTTACATTGACCCCTTTGTTCTCCTCACTGTGTCCTACCTGACTGTCAGCATTCATCCCAGTGATGGTGGTGGATTAAGAAAGCTGGTCGTGGTGTGCTGCAGCCATAAATACCTATTGAGAAATCTCCAGATTTGACTGGTTTTGGAAGGAAAGAAGTAAAGCTTGGGTTCCGGTTGAACTCCTGGTAGATGGGCCATTAAAGATGCACAAATGTTCAGTGGCACAATTTTAAAGAACATCTTTGATTTGGACTGTTTAGAGTTAGGTTTCGGCTTAAACCTTATAACAGAAGTAGTGTTATGCTAAAATATACATAAGAGGCCTAATTTGAGAGGCAAAATCTTCTATTTTCTGAAAGAGGCATATATCTAAAATACAGACTAACTCTGCTGCCAAGTGGAGAACCGGTGACCTGGTGGTAGCTCAGAGGTTATTTCTTGGTGCTGGATCAAAACTGTATTCCGGAAATGAACACAACAATCACAATATTCCCCAGCTCTGACCTGATATGTCATGGAAATGGAATCCCTCAAGGTGTTCATCTGTGTTGTCAGGCACCTGCATGTTACCAGGGGATCCTGTGGGAGCTTAGAGGCCACATAAACACCCTGGAGTCTTTGTCTTGTTCCTCAAGCCAAGAGGCTGCCGCCATCAGGAAGTACTTTTTCAACAGGGGGTGGAGGCATAGGGGTGTGCTTGGTCTGCAGCAGTGTTTAGGGGAGCTGCCCTTTACAAAGTAACATCCATATCAGTATTATCCATTTCACCTGTAAGTGGTTTTACCGTTACAGTTAGCTGTGAGTGTATATAAGTCTATAAGATGGCACATAAACAAGAAAAAAATTCTATTAACTGATTAAATGTTTTGAGAAACACCCTTTTCAGTTTATTTTTCTTTTCATAATATGTAAGTGAGGCAGTCTGTTTGGGCCGTAAGCATGGTGGTTGGATAAAATAAGCTTTTGAATTGGTTTACCTTGTTTTCTGTCATATGCACACTGTTACAATGGTGGATGCACAGATTTGACATGAATGATTGTTCAAATAATGAGGTTAATGTATGTACAAGTAATTCCTGTCAGCTGAAAGCTCAGGCTGCAGCTCTAAACACTGAGTTTCAGGCTGTTTTTTGTGCTCTTGGTTATATATAGCGGTAATATCCCTAATATGGTCATCAGCCACAGCTCTCGCTGTGGGCACAAAAGTGAACAGACAATCGCTAGAAAGATGGGTTAAAGCAGAATGAAACTAAAACAGCTTTGCCTCAGTTAAAAGGTGAACTGAGGAGGTGAGCCTCCTCAGTTCTTAGTTCTAGTGTATGTTAACTAAGAATGGTTTTGAACTAAATCATGTAAAGCTGCTCTAGTAGAGTTCAAGGATTAACCTCCTAAGACCCGAACTCTTCCATGGCATGCATTTTTAATTTCTCTTTGATATTTGGGCTGATTGGGACCTGATGAATGTAAAAACAAAGAATTACCAGATTTATTTATTTATTTATTTTTACCTAATTTTTGTTTCTAACAAAAATAAGAGCCACATATGAGGATTTTCGTTTAAAATTTCGATAGAACAGTAGCAGTATAATGTCCTCGTAAGTGGATATCAGGCCCTTGTAGAGCAAAATTGAGTATTTTGGTCTAAATAACCCAAAATGTGATGTCCATATATGTGGACGCCAGGTCCTAGGAGGTTAAAGTATGGAGCCAGAAATAAGTGAGTGAGCAACAAAGTTAAAATGTTGAACTTTGGCTGGGATCACAGAAGCCCCACCCACCTGCTGTTCAGACCTTCTGTTCATAATTGACAGCCAATCAGGAAAAAAAAGTTAGCCCAAAGAGAAAAAAACAGGTTCTGCACGCAAGCCCTTTGTATGATAAATAACGATTATTTTTGAACTGCGATTCATGCAAATATACTCTAAGGCTACGTTCACACTGCAGGTCTTAATGCTCAGTTCCGATTTTTTGATCAAATCCGATTTTTTTTTCTCTGCTTGTTCACACTACAAATAAAATGCAACAGCAAACGCGCTCTAGTGTGAACGCTCAAAGCGGCCCGCATACGCAAAAGAAGACGTCAAACACAACGCGATCTGTTTAGACCCAGAGCAAACAGTATGGTTTGACTGATGCCCCTTAATATAAAGACTTCGGATTTTACGTTTCCCAATTTTTGCTTTAAATTATTCTGTTATTTACATAATAATGTAAATAACCTAATAATTATCCTTATTGCTGTTTTAGAGAGGCGGTGCTTCAAAGGATAGTTGCAGATTTCTGTCAGAATCTGCAGATTATACAGTACAAATAAAATGTTCACGTTGTCTTCCCAACAGTTTCACTGACATCTACGCTGGATGGCCAGGAAGCGTTCGTGATGTCTTATCGGGCGCTTCTCCGGCGCTGATAATTGGCGTCTGTCTTGTGTCAGTGACGTAAAAGACGGATTTAATGCGACATGACCGTTCAAACAGCTGTCGCTTTCTAAAACATCGGATATGTATCGGATTCAGTACCACATACGAAAGTGACCCAGATCGGATTTGAAAATATCGGATTCGTGCCGTTCACACTGTCATACCATGATCGGATATGGGTCGCATAGGGTCAAAAAAATCGGATTTGATGCGCTTTTGCCTGCAGTGTGAACGTAGCCTAAGTCATTTCTCCTTTTAAGTCATTTGATCCACTTTGTTACGTGAACCGTGAGGTCAAAATGAAACGCATAGCCACGTGTGAGGTCATAAATGGAAACTTCAGCTGGCCTTATTTAGATTTGTAACTTCAAAACCCCCGACACTCTCTATTCTTGTAGCGTGAAGGCCACTCACACGACATCATCACATCATTCGGGATAAAGAATCACTCAGCTACCTCAGTAGATTCTCTTCCAGGGCACAGGCCCCCTAGACCAGTACCATGTGGTGTTTTTCCACAGCTTTACTTTGAAAAATCTCCCAGTGCTTCATGGAAGATAATGTGTTTTGACTCTCCAAACAAATCTCAAAGCACAATGATTGTTTTCACCATAGCAAGCTCTAAATTAGGCAGGACAGGAGGTAGTTGTTTTTTTTATCTTGTTCTTTTTTCATGGCGAGCAGTCTGCCACTGCCTGTGTCTGAATACCAGCAGCCATGCTGTCAAAACCCTTTACAGAAAGTTAAATACGAGAAAGATGAACTCGTGCTTCGGTTCCTCCTCACCTTCTCTTCCTCTCTGCACGCAGTTCCAGTGCAATCTAAATCAAACTTGTCGCTGTGGCCTCACAGAATCATCTCACACCTAGTGGAAGCTGGGTTTTAAGAATGAACTGTGTGCGTGTGTTAGAGGTGATGCATTCGCTGGATCGCACACATTTTCAGGCGTGATCAGAGCTGACAGTTCCTCGGCGGACATTGCTGTAGCAAAGGCCCAGACTGTATATTCAACAAGCTTGCGTAACCACAGGCCTTTATTAGTTACATAAAACTCCAAGCAGCAGTGGCAGAGGAGTATAATCTGAGTAGGACGCCTGAGCAGGAATTCATTAAAATTCAGCTGTCCTTTCCTCTCTTAATGCTAGTTAAGGTATTGTGTGCACACCACTTATAAAAACATGCTGTTCTGCTCTCTTATTTGTCTGTTTTCTTTGTCTCACTCCTCAGCACAGAATGGAGACACACAGTCGAGCCTTCAGTTGCCACACCTAGCCCGAGATCAGATGAATAATAGATTGGCACTCTGTGGGTTCATCCACATGTCTGTCATTACATCCTCTGCAGAAACCCTTCATATGCAGCACAGTTGCCCACTTATCTCTAGACCGTGTAGAGTCTCCATGAGATGAGAATCTTGTTTTGTTTTTGTTTTTTTAAGCATAAGTGAATCGTGCTTTCAGCAAAGCAGAAACCAGCCAAAGAAAGACGAGGTTTCCTTTGAAAAATCTGGATGAGCAAAGTGTAACTTTGTGCACATCCTTAGCACAACATAGTGGGCAGCTCCTAGAGGCAGATGATACTAGGGGACTGTGGTTGGACTGTGCAGCTTAAAGTGAATGATGGTGGAAGCTAGGGCATCTCCTAGTGTCTTTGTTTCTAGGCATGCTCACATTTGGTCCATTTTCAAATTAAATTTGTCTTCCACTACCAGTTCCAAAGTTTCCAGATAAGTGTGTAAGGCAGGTGTCTGTGTAATGTTGGACTAAACTGGTTTATGACAAATGCTAGCATAAAGACTTTGCTATTTCCAAACATGGTGCATCACACCGATTCCATTAGCTGTGCAATGCTGCAATCACAGTGACAGCATAATCAGCTATAAAAAGGCTTTAAAACACTAGTTCAAATGTTTAGGAGTTATTCATCTGGCCAATTGTTACTTTTAGACATGGAGCACAATAAGTTTCATCGTTTTCTGTCATCTCATCACAGGAGTGAACCTCATTATCAGAATTACTTGCAGGGAGGCTATGTGATGGATTTGGTTTGTTAGTTTGTTGTTATGGATTGATTTGCACCAAAGTTTGATGCCACAGCTTCCATTATCAGATTGAAATGAGAACAATTGAGAGACCATCTTGAATATGAACTAGTCCAGATTCCAGATATCCTTTTGGATTTATGGTCTCAACATCTTAGCATCCACCAGGCACCTGTTCCAGGAAGCAGCTTAGCTTAAACCTCTTGAGTTTGTTAATCCTGAGATGAGTGAAATTCTGGGTTTTCTGTTCCAGGAAAAACTAAATCAGTCACCATGGTAACAGACCCTGTAAACTGCAAAGTCTCAATTTCTTCCTCGCTCCTCCCCTCCTGCTGCACCTGATCCACCTGTGGGACACAACATTCATTTCCTCATTCATAAAGTCGCTCTCAAAGTGTAATTCATTTTACCAAGACTTAGATGTTAGTGTGCTGTTGTTTTATTTAACATGAGTGCTATGACATTCACTCAGTTGTCAGTATATAAGGACAGAGACAGATTTATTATCTGCTTGGAATAAAATCTTTAGTCTCCATCTTGCTAACTCTGACTCTGTGGGCAGTAATGGCGCTATCGGAGTGACAGCCAGTTTTCTTCCACTGCTAACATCTATTGAGCCCTTCTGTAGCAATCACTATTTAAAGAAAATGCTCTATATTCTTTAAACTGATCAATGATGAATCATTTGTCATATTGTAAATGGTCACAGGCATGGGAAAAATGCCTGTCACAGCTGGGATCTTGAAGATGAGGCCCTATAGTACAACTAAATAAGTTTTTAAAGTCTGTTCTGACATTTCATGGTAAAATTTGTCCACAGATAGAGATTTAGTCATGAGATGATGTCAAACAACATTTTGAAAGGTACACAGTCTGATATTCAGAGTCTGAACATGTCTCAGTGGGTCTACCCAGAACTGTGTCTGGGTCAAAGTTTACATTTTTACAAACACCTGCACGGGTTAGGCCAAGTGCAAGTGCAAGTGGCGTCCTCACATTGACACCCAAAATGGATACAGATCATGGATTCTGACTGGGTCGGGCCCGGATCTTTGGTTTTCATCATTTCCTAGCTCCTTCTGTCCAGATCCATTCATAATGGCTTACTTCCTGACACAATCTGTGCTCCTTATTTAAAATGGCTCATCCCCCAAGACTGTATTGAAGTATTTTAAAATCATGTTTACCTTTACTGATAGTACTTTTCCAAGTCTTTAATATATGCAAGCTCCATGGAAAGTAGCGTAAAGCATCTCTGTTATGGCTGTAAGAGAGCCATCACTTGTAAGTGAAGCTGATGTTAGATCAGATTAACTAGGGAACATTAAAGCAGAGTTTTTTCTGTAAATCTCATTAAGGGTTTTCCCAGTAGTGGGGAAAATAAAGAAATTGTCTTTAAAAAAAGTGAGGTTGTTATAGTCCTCCAGTAGATTACATTTTTACTGAATGAATATTGAAAAAACAGAATGATCTTTTGCTATCAGGGTAACTAACCGCAGGTCTATCAGTAAACTGTGTCTGATCTGTTTCTCCATATTTTAATCTTCAGTTTCTGACTCCTACAGTTTGAATAATTAGATTTACAAATTAGGGTTCCAGCTTCATCTAATGACAGTTCAAGTTGGGTAAATGACGCCAGGAGACATTTTAAAACAATGTATCTATTTTTTTTTTTTTATTTATTAAATGTCCACACTTTTTATGAAGATGACATAGTAGCTCAAGCTGATTATAATTACTTCTCTTCCTTGCTGTGATTTCAGGTAAATATCATAGTCAGTACTGACACGTGTTCATTTTCCTTGAGCCACCGGATTACAAATGCAGATTGTCTTGCTACATTCATGCATGTGCTTTTCTCCGGGTGAACATGCTCTGAATTGACTGAACTTGCTCTGATCAGCTGTTCTGGAACAGGGAACTCAGTTACAGATTAGAGTTAATCAACTCAGAGTTTACTTTTACACTCAGAGTTTGTTGAAGGTTCTTCCTGGAATAGGGCTCAGGTCACTGGTGACCTATCTAGGGTTATAGAGAGGGTTTGGTGTAATTTTAGTGACTCCCAAATGCAAAAAGCTTTTAAGTTAATGCCATGTTTCACTTTAAGCGTTCTTTTCAATAAATTGCATTCTCAAAAAAAATGTTTTCTCTCACTCCCATTTGTTTTTGTTGCATGGTAAAGCTCTACTTGGAACCTTGTTAAAATCCAACCGTGCAAAATCTGATTTTTTTTTTGTTGTTGCCATTTTTCAAGTGTTTTAAACTTTTGATCGGGACTGTATAATCTGCTGGTGGTTGTCACAGTTGTGGGGACACGTAACTGTGGTATCCAAGGAAATGGCAAAGACGCTTGTTGCCGATGGGAGAGGTTTGCCGTGTAAGATGTGGTTAACATTGTGAAAGGATGTATTTTAACCCAAACCACAATGTTTTTTTTTACCTAATCCCAACAAAGTAGTTTGTTGCTAGACCTAAACAAACCGGGAGTGAAAAGGAGAAAGTGTTGAACAAGCAGGGTGAAACCGGGGTAAAAAAATAATAGATGAAAAGTTGAGTGGTTTATGATTTTGAAGGGTCACAACAAAAAGGTTTTAAAATCCCTGCTTTGCACATTACACATATGTGATTGCTGTTACTAATATTTGTGAAATAAACACAATAAGAAACTAGCAGTTGTTCATCATTTTGTTTAGTGTGGTCAGTACTAAGCTGCTTGCACTATTGTTGTCCTTCATGCATTATTTACATTTTTTGTCTTTCCTTTTTTTTGTCACACCCCAGCCACCCCTCAGTCAGAGATCCTTTGTAACTGCAGCAGTGACTTTGAGGGGATTTCTCATCCCGACGACTGTGACAAGAGCACCGGTCAGTGTTCGTGTGTGAAGGGCTACACCGGTCTGCAGTGTGAGGACTGCGAGGAGGATTACTTCACAAATGGCACCAGTGGCTGCCAACCCTGTTCCTGCGACTCCTATGGTGCAGTGAACCCCCTCTGTGACAGGTGAGGCTGCTTTTTCAGTTTACCTGCGAGGGCAGCCTCGGGCAAAAAAGTCAGTTTGTTTGTTTTGTCAACACAACTGAAGAGACACAACTCATTTCTGTGTCTCACTAGTAAATCAGATAAGCTTTGCTTACATATTTACTGTTTTTCTGCCTAACTGTGGTATAAAATGTGCATGCTGTATTTTAGCATGTTTCAGCTTGTTGTTTTGGTTCAGCCTTACTGCATGCCTCAACAGTGACCAACAGAAATAGATGTTTACATTGCCCAGAACCACATTACCGGATAAATACTAGCAAAGTTGGGTATTTTGTTAACTGGTGAAGGACAAAACAGAGTCAATTCTGAAGTTGTTTTGGTGTTAAACATGGTTTCTTGACTGTTGTGTGTATAAACAGGCAACTACTCTGGTGGATTTGGCATAAAAATGCTGGGCCTGATTAGCAAGTTAATGATTTTTTTCCTGTATCCATAAGCACAGCCTAGACTTTCAGGTAAGGGCAGAGGTGGCTGTTGGTCAGAAGGTACAGTGGTTTGTTGACCCACTGTCAACCTATGGTCAGTGTCTGGATCTTCCAGTCTGTTTCAAAGTGAAGTTGCCCCCGATGTGTCCATCAGAGTGCGAGTGTGTCCTCTTGGATGAAGTGCTTATAAGACGTAGATTGAAAGCATTGTATGAACATGGGAGGATGCAGGAAGATTGTAGTAGAAAGCTCTTTGAGTGCTCAGATTGTATGGGCCGGTACACTTGATCGTTAGCCAATGCCATGACTTTGTATTTGGATGAGTAGGGTGAGTATTTTTTCCTTTTCTTTGTATTGTGTTGGAAAATTGGGAAATGGGTGCAGTGATCTGTTAAAACGTGCAAACATAAATGGAAATACAGTGTATAAAGTAAAGCGTGGAAGTCCATATTTGGTATGACTAACTTTATTCTTCATAGCATAGCCTAGACTGTCTTAGGCAAGCTGTCTTTTAATCTCTTAGTAGTTAAGTAAAAAAAAATTTCTGGGTTCTTGGAGGTCATTCCAGAACCTTTTTTGGATGTTGGCTTCCTTTTGTTCCATTCTCTGTCAATATGATCCCACACTGCTTCAATAATGTTTAGATTCAGACTCTGGCGAGGCCAGTCAATGACTGATAGTGTTTCATTCTGTGTTTTTTCTATCCAGGTATCCCTTTACTGTATTGGTGGTGTGTGTGGGATCATTGTCAGATTTTTCCGAGATTTGTGTTCCATGGTGCATCAAAATCAAATGGATTTTTGTCCCATTCCCAACGCTATAAGCTGAAATGCAGCCACAAACCACGACAGAGCCTCCAGCGTGTTTTACAAATGGCTGCAGACACTCACTGTTGTACCTCTTTACATTTTTGATTTGGGACAATCTTGACCCATTTTGGACATGAGAAATATTACGACTGGTCAGTACTTGGCAGTAAAATCAATAAAATGAAGACATCATTCGGGCTTTCCTTTAACACTAGCTCAGTCACTGGCTTAACTTGAATTTGAACATGTTTTGCATAAAGGACTTAGCAACAGCACTGATTTGTAAGTGAGTTAACGACAGAGTGACTGCATTTAACTACCAGTTTGTCAAATATAGGGCAACTGTAGCTCAGGAGGTAGACTAGGTTATCTACTAATCAGAAGGTAATCAGAATTCTTGCTGGTTTGATCCCTACCTGCATGCCAAATATCATTGGCCAAGATATTGCAAATTGCTCTCTGACACATCCATCAGACTGAATGTTGCATAGAAAAAAGTGTTTGTATGAACTGGTGTAAGTGGGTGAATGAGGCATGTTGTATAAAGTGTTTTGAGTGCTGAGGTTGAGTAGAGAAGCACTATCTAAGACTCTAATTGTGTCACTGTGATCTAAACTCTGAAACAAATCCTCTTTATGAGGCTACTGAGATTTACTTTGAGCCTTCATGAACCCTTTCAGGTATTTTTATTATGTAGACCAGCTGTACACATTTTGGTACAGTACAGTACCAAGTACAGTGGTTTATCGGGACAAAGGCAGAACTCTGAATGTAATGTACCTGCAAATTGGCTGCAGCATTTTAAAGGAGTCTTAACTTTAGCTCCAAAACTGCTGTGACACACCAAGCCTGAACAGACTGTCTGCTGTGAATTAGTGTTTGTTATCTCCTAAAGATGGGACCGAGATGTTCAGGGGATCAGCTGTGCTCAGACATGGCGTTCATTTGCAATCATTGTTCTGCTCATTGATCCAGGTCATCTTGCCGCAGGCCTCCTGAAAGATGGCAAACTGTTACCCACCCCGGTTATTTCTCAAATTCAGTCAAAGAACACACAACAGCTATTGCACACAGCCTTTCTGCAGTCACAAGAACAGACTGGGAAAAGAAGCTGCATGTGTGGGTTAGGAATGTGGTAAAAATAGCGGCTGTACTTTCTGCCTCTAGCCATGAAAAGGAAAGCTGCTGTTTAGAAGCTTGAGTCAGTGTCCGCAGCGTGTGGAGGATTTGTTTTGTCATGCCCCGAGAAACATGTCACTCACCTGAACTAAATCCTACTGGGTGGAGTCCTGTGATGCAAGTACAGGATGTGTTTTTCATGCTGATTGAGATTTTGCGTGCAGTGTGCTTTCAAATGACGGTGAAGGTGGAGGCAGGAAGGTTATTTTGGGGCTCTGGGCTTTCATGCAGTGACACACCAAATACACTCCTCCTCAGATGTCTGCGCCTGGCCTCTGATAGCCATCCCGGCCTAGCCTAGCCTCATTCAGGAGCTTAGCATTGTATCTTATCCAGATTAACCAGCTTTCAGACCCCCTGGCCTGCTGCTTTAGGTTTCTTTCCCATTAAGTAATGAGCTGAAGTAAAGGCAGTCTGTGCTGTGGTCATGTTCAATGAAATCACAGTAATAACAGCAGAAATTATACAAAGATGTCAAAGAATTAGTTCAGGAATTACTGACCTGGTCATAAGCTGAGGAGGCATAGTTACCTTTAGGCATGGAACATGATGAGTTTCACTGCCCACAATCATCTCATCACACCTGTAAACTTCCTCCTACTCTCTGTCATTAACATTGCATAGTCAACCAAAGCAAGAATAGAAACTGGAAGATTTTAGAGAATCTACTTAATTCTGTCAGAAGATTCACTAAGAGCCCTCTTTCACATAGTCTGAAATAAAGACTGGAAATGGGCTGAAAAAAGCTAAACATTTCATTTTTCTTAAGACTGTAGATTATATTACTTTTGTTTATATCAAACAAGTGACGTGTTACTTAAAATATTGTTGGATAAATTTTCTTACACAAGTAGGACTGTCTGCTGACTCTTTTGCTCTTCGGAGATGAACAGCCACATTTCCACCAGAAATAAGCTCTTAGACCCAGAACTGCTAAAGAATAAAATAGTATTAGAACATTTTTCCTGTGCTAACGAAGTTATTCAACTACAACTCTTAAATGCTTGTGCCTAAGAAAAATGAAAATACAAATGTCCTGAAACTTTTGGACTGACAGTGGGTTAATTAAGGCCAGGAATAATTTGCAACTATGCCGATGGCAGAAAGCTCACAAGCCAACTCTACTAGAGTGACAGAGCAACTTACACACTTGGGAATGAGAGAGTTCGGCTGTTTGGAAAAAAAATTCGTCAGTATAACCAAACCTAAACCTTTACTATACTTGTTGAGTTGGAATCTATTTCTTTTTAAATATGAAATGGGAAATGATGAAACCTTGCTAAGAAAGATGTTAATTGTTAATGTTTCTTCTATATAACTTAAACTATGCATTTTATTCATTGGTATGTGGAATATGTATATCTGTTTCTTTAAATAAATATTTCAAAAACATGGCATGTGATTATGCATCAGCATATTGTTCCTGTGTTGTTGGCATAATGTGATATTTAGAAGGACTAATGATGCTGCTTCCTGTTACATACAGGACACTGTATGTACACTAAAATGTCTGTGTGCATTTTTTAGCTAATACCTCTTTGAAAAACTGTCAAACTGTTATTTTTGGCATTTTTCATAGATTCAGCTTGTGAAGTGATAACAAATTGTGTTTTTGTGACAAGCTGCTAGTAATTAAGTTCCCTTGAATTGGGTCTTTGCTCAGTTATTTTTCAAGTGCAGATACAGCACTGGTTCATCCCTTAGGTTATCTGCCTTTTATGATTGAATGATTCATAGGTCAGTGTTGTGTCTTAACTAACAAAAAATATTCCTCTGAAAATAGACTGGACCAAAAACGAGTGAAAAAAAAAAAACAGCAAATGGCCGAATAAACACCTTGAAAGACACACAGAAAGCCTGTACAACTATTGCTCAAGAGCACTTTTTTAAAAGGTCTAGAAAGTCTGGCAAGGTTGGCGAGAGCCTGATAGGCTTTAATGGCAGCATTTAGTTATAACACAGTTGTAGTTTCCTAAATCCAAGCGAGCAACTAAGTCTGAGCTTTGCTGTGAAGCAGTATTATGTAACTGCTGGACAGCATGTAGCTCACAGCCAGTGCTCAGACGCTGTGCTCTTCTGTGAGCCTCTGTTGGGGCATTTGCCGGGGTGGCAGCAGAAGATTTTTGTTGGTTGTGATGTCATGCTGCATACACATGCTCAGTGTTTTTAAGAATGTCCCCTGCATTTCTGAGTCACTGTTTTTGTTTGCTGGTGCATTTGTCTGTTTAGCTTGCCAAATATAGATAACACGACATCTCAGGAAGATGCTTTAAAGGGCCTATTTTCAGCTCTCTAAAACGTCAATTTAAATGCCAAAATTCCGCATTTGTTCCTTAGAATCGAAAAGCAAGAGCTTCTTTCTAGAATATCTACTTTATTTAGTTTTTATACATAGAGGCAGACACCACTTTATGGAAGGTCAGTCTGTTCTCGTATAGCCTCTAAGGAGAAAATAAAGCATGCCCAAGCCCTGCTGGGTGAATATCTGCCACTATCCTCAAACTCAGAGTCACATGTGATCAAACTAATGAATTTATAAATTGACAGCAGTAGCTTATGTCAGGAATAGGAAGGCTGGTTGGATCAAAAGAGGCCAAAGTGCCTTCCAGTACTTTGCATTTGGACTGTTCCTTACCCTCAGATGACACTAGTTGTTCTCAGTGTGAAATGACCATCTCTGTCCTTTAACTAAGTCGCAGTGGGCACACCAAATGGGAAAACGGAACTCGTTCAGCACAAGCATACTTTTTAGTGCCTTGGGTTGTAGATTAACTCACCCTTCACCAGAACTGCTGATAATGATGTGACCTCTGCTCACAAGAGGAGTGTTAAGTGTGGCGAATGCTCAATATAAAGACATTAAGCCACAGTTTGGGGGAAATAAAAGATGATAAATGAATGAAAACTATATAACAAAACTAAGGGCTGGGTAAGATTGTAAAAAAAGAAATAAACAAAGCAAAAAAACCCAAAAACAACAACAACAACAAAACTCCAAACTTTGCTTTACTGGAGAACAAAAATATGAAAAGTACTTTCTCTTACACGTGAATTATACTTCTGTATCAGATCTATGCCGTAAATTATGTCATGAGTTACGCCACCGGACTTGCACCTCCCTAGAAATGTAGCTCCACACCAGGTTAATGTATGCCACAACCACTTGAATGACGTGGAAGGTTGCAGTGTAGGGATAAAAGGAGTTTCTGGTTACTATGTAAGTTAGAAGGTGGATTTCCTGCAGAAGTCTAACGCTTTAGAAATGCCATTTAAAGATTTGCATAATCACACAGGTTTCCAGACAGTTACTCCAATAAGACTATGACAATTTTTCAGTCATTTGGTCACAAGAAAAGTGATGTAAATATTACTAGTTATAAAGAAATGGGGCTTCAGAGAGAAGTTAAAATCCTTGTACCCTTCTTCTATCAGTGCCAGTAACATGGTTAGTCCATGTGTCCAGATCATTGCTTTGACTATCTTTTCGAGTACCTTGAGAGTGTTCCGATATAAGGAGGACACTAGAGGCCAACATGAAGGTAGCACGGAGGGAGGTTAGCCAACTATCGGAGCTGCAGAAAGATGCAATGAAGAAGGTGCCTAAGAAGTACAGCAACCTGAGGCCTTGGAAACTGTCAAGCAAAGACTCACAGCCTTGGCCAGCTGCTTAAAGAGGTATACCAGAGGGATAGAAGGCAGGAGAATAAACCTGCTGTTCTCCACAGAACCATCCAACCATCTGCTCAGTGGCAGAGGAACAATATGAGAACAGCACCACCAAGGCTGGAGACTGAGCAATACTGGAAGAGCATATGGAAGAAGGATGCAACACATAATGGCAATGCAGAGAAGACCACAGCAACCTCCCTGAACAGGATCCAGTAACCATCAAAGTGGCAGACATCCAACAAAGGGTCTCCAATATGAAGAGTTGGACAGCACCAGGTCCCGACATGATTCACACCTACTGGCTGAAGAAGCTGACTGCACTCCATGAGCATCTGCCAGCACAGCCTCAGTACCACATGGACGCTCCTGTCAGACATCATAGCAGCTAAGAGGAATAGGCACATGGCTCAATACATCAGTGGGTCACAGAAAGGAATAGGCAGGAATACCAGAGGAGCAAAACACCAGTTACTGATGGACAGAGCAGTCGCGCAAGACTGCAAGAGCAGACTGACCAGCCTGTGCGCTGCCTGGATTGATTACAAGAATGTCTATGACTAGATGCCCCTCACCTGGATCCTGGAATGCCTAGAATTGTACAAGATGACCAGGACCCTTAGAGCCTTCATCAGGAACTGTGACATATCACACTAGAGGCCAATTTCAAGCCCATAGCACAAGTCACTATTAATTGCGGAATCTACCAAAGAGTTGCTCTCTCCCCACTGTTGTTCTGCATAGGCCTGAACCCCCTCAGTGAGATCATTGACAAGACTGGCTACAGATACCAGCCACGGAATGGAGTAATCGTCAGCCACCTCCTCTACATGGATGACATCAAGCTGTATGCCAAGAGTGAACAAGACATCAAATACCTGGGAACCACAAAAGGCTGGTATTTTCCAGTACTGTCGGACACAGAGTGTCTGACTATGAACAGAGAAGATCCACCCACCTGCTGTTTAACCCTTTTGTTTGATTGGGTAATCAATCAAAGTTTTCTTAAAGACAGGATAGCCTGATACTCAGAGGAGCTAAAATGACAGCAAACTGTTGTCCCAGTACAAGATCAGATTATTCTAGGGTAACATAGGTGGTTGCCTTCAGTAGTTTAGTAGTATAGTGCTTACTTTAGAAAGTATTTCCTTATTTTTATTTTTACTGGAAATCTACAGCTGTGAAGAAGTAATGAGGATGCGGCGCATTTTGTTTCAGGGAAATGTTCTGCTTTTTAAACCTTTGTGACGTCCATGTGAATTGATTTATCACTTCCCTAAATACCATTGCACACTGAATACTCCACCCTCCGGCTCTCTGCTCTCTTATGGCAGTGGCAGTTATCTTGACCCGTGAATAAAACAAACCTAAATATGGAGCAGAATAGGTCCTCTTTAGTGTTAATAGGACCATGTTAATTTCAGTTTGAGCCTGACTGATCAGTTAAACAATATTTTCAGCTGATATTATTACCTTATTGGGTATTAGCTAGGTAGTCTAGCAAATACAAATGTGTTTCAAAGATATCTTGGTATGCATGTCACTATTCACCAATAGTGAAATTTTGGACTTTTCGACTAATAACTGTTTAGCTAGATTTCCTTCCCCTTTGAACAAAAAGAAATAAAAAGAAATAACTGTTTTAAGCACTGTATGGTACTGGATGACAGTCTGTGCGTTGCTGTATGAGAATGAGGAACTTGTTGAACCTGTTTATGTTAATATTAACTAAATAATTCACCAGCAGCTGTATGTGGATATATAAATATGTGATCATTATTGACCCTATCCTCGTACGCTAAGCTTCTCTGTTCCTCACCCTAATAAAATTCTCTCAGGGCTGGCGACTGTTTAAAGCCGAGTGACATTTGTAACTAACTCCTTGCTCAGTCTTCTTAACAACCTTAATGAGATTCCCCTCTTTTGCTCTCTTATGATGTGGCATTCTGTCTGTCTGCAAATCATGTGATGTAAAGTGGACACACACTGTTACCCAGTTTGTTGGGTTAGGTCAGGCCAGTCTTTGACAAAAGAGCTGTAATATCATCTTGTATCTGTCAGAACACAAGAGTCAGTAGTGTATGTGGGTCAGATCCTGTGGGCAATGTCTATAAGGCTTTTTTTTTTTGCTTTTTTTTTTACCATTACTGTGTCGAAAAGCACCACAGTCTGTAATGAAATATTGATTTTGGCTGCAGATGTTTCTGTGTCTGCGTCAGGTCACTGGAGGCATTTTTGCTGTTCATCTAGCATTACTCTGCATCGATTCTGATATTTCAGTGGCGAACAATATTATTAGAAATGACGCAGAAGATGCAAAAAGTCTTTTTCTGGACTACATTTATTCAGTGTTTTATATCAGGTAGCTTGCTTGCTTAATGGCAATGCACATTGAAAGTTTTGGCTAAAATGTCTTTAAAGAATCCATTAGCTAATTTAATTAGGTACACAAATAATGTTTTCCAATGAAGGTATTACCATTTGAGAAATGAATTTCATTGCAACCATAGTATTCTTCACGTATTACAGTTTTAAGCTGGCTCAGTCCAATGGGTATTCACTTTTCTTTACACATTTTTAGATTTAAACTTAGCAAAAGTGACTCTAACGAATAATTAAAAATGGTGGCCTTTGAGGCAGCTGCTTGTTCTGTGTTTGAGGGCATGCCGAGTGTTACGCGGTGACCTTGGTAAGTAACAGAGGAAAAGCCGAGGTTCAGAGTTCAGCAGCAGGCTTAATGGAGGAGAGAAGAACTTCCTTTGCACTTTGCAGACATTTTGAATGCACAAAAAGGTGTATAAAATATTTAAGGGAATCTCTGAAAAGCAAAATATTGCATCTGTAAAGATCAAACACATGGATTGCCGAGCAGGTTTAAGAGCTTGTGTATAGTTTTAAAGCGGCTGCTTCCATTTTTATTCCAGCTTCTGACCGAGTGTGTGCCACTGTCTGTTCAAGTGGAATCGACGAGCTGATTCTTAGCATCCTGCTTTGTTTAGACAGCAGTGGACTGCAGAGGTAGAGCCACATGTCTGAGTCCTGACTGATGGCAAGACTATAAAAAAAACAAACAAAAATAAAGTAGATATCTTTGAAATATGTCTATAAAAATGCATGTTTAAATGGTAACTGGAAATACACAGTGTATGTTTTTAAAAAAAAAAAAAAAAAAAAAAAAAAACTGTTTCTGTGTTCACGATTGAACATTGGTCTTTGGTCTTTAATACTTTTCTGCAACTCCCATTTTTCTCATCTCTTCATCTATAATTAGAAGCTATTTTTGGTTGCTTTTTTTATGTTGTTTATATTCAAATGTCAGTGGCATCATATATAAAACCACAAAAGGTCTAAATAAAAAAAACAAAAAGCATTTTGAATAATCTACACAGGTTTCTCTCATCGGTAGTTAGGCACAGGATAGTTGTGTTTCTGAGTGTAAACCCCCCTCATAAGGGCAGCTGCTGGTCCCTGCTACCCTGCAGCTCCACTGCAGGATGTTTGAGTACCAATAAGAAAACACAGGCAACAGCAGGTTTGCGTGGCTTTGTTGACCTGTTAGGTAGCTACACAGAAAGCTTAGGAGTGCTGACATCCAATTGGGACCTCAGGGCACTGCAGAAGGTGACTGGGGTGAGAAACCATTAGAGATTCCCAAGAAAGGAACGCTGCAATCATTAAAGCTGTTCTGCTTCCCCTGTGTAGATCCTGTTGATCTCAAGCAATGATCTTAGCACAGACTAAACTAAATACTGAGTGAGTTTGGGCTTGTAAGGAGAGGAGCTGCTAGACAGAGTGCTAAAATTGAATCAAGTGCTAAATGAACGATGGTTAAATGTGACGTAGTCCAAATGACTTTGCCAAGTGCTAGAAAAATGTGAGCATGTTACATTACAAAAAGATAACTTTTTCTTCCCCCTTTTTTTTGTTTTGTTTTCATGATTGTGGGAAGTGAAAGTAAAACCAGACTCGCTCAGCCCTGCTATAACATGGAATCAAAGGAGTTTGCAAAGGTCCTTAGAACTGAAGAAGCTTCTCAGATGAGAGGTGAAACGTCTTCAAGCAACTTAAAGAAGTCCAGACGCTTTTCTTTGCAAACTCCTTTGACTACGATGACCTGGATGACTGAGAACCTTCACAGACATATAACATGGAATATTTGGACATGTTCATGCAGATTAAAGGCTAAGACGGCAAAGGGAGATCCGGCTCCTCTTTTCGTTAACACGCCCGTTGAGCATTTCACTGCTCAACCAGAAAAGCAACTAAACCTGCTTAGTGTACTTGTTTATTTTTACTGAACCTCGTGGCTAACTGAACCGACTGTCATCGTCCCCGTTACAGAGAGGACGTTTGGCCTGATCCGACACAGGAGCAGCCAATGGGGCAGCCCTGGCGCAGCAGCAGCAGCAGCAGAATAGGGTTAAGCTTTGTCACTTATGTTATACTGACCTACTTAACACGTGGATCTGATGCAGAGCGGCTTGGCCAGCACGGGGCCATGAAACTACATCAAAACAATAACAAACCCCCTCCTTCTGGCCACAGAAGAGAAAGAGAGGGTCTTCATAATCTCATAAGCAGGGCCACTGAGTCGCAATGTAAACATTTAAAGCATAGTTCAAACCTATGGATTCCTATAGATTAGCTGAACCTACAGTAGACAAACAGATGGGCTCCATCACTGTGCAATACCCCGTCAATGTAAAGTCATTCGTAAAGCTGCATTAAGATAAGATAACTCTTCCCTTCAGGATAACCACTTCAGAAAGGTTATGACCAAAATATAGGCCACAGTGTAAAATTCTGTGTTCATTGTAACCAAAATGTTGACACTTGTTATATCCTGTTATCCTAACACATTTTTTTTTTTATCTGCACCGTTAATCGACTAGACGATTGTTATATGAATTAGAAAGTTCTTGCTAGGAATCATTGGAAACATAGTTGCAACAGTAGGAGCATAGAATGAGCCACAGTTATACAAATCAGATAAAATCTGGTGTCCTCTGTACATTACACCATGCAAAGTGTTTGAGGTTAAATCAGAATTTATGTGACAGCGTAAACAGTGTAAAGGGCATTGCATAATGGTGGCCTTTATCAGTCAAAAGAGGGAACTACAAGAATAAACTTTGCAAGAAGCAGCTTTCTAAATATAAATAATAATATATCATTCACTGGTGACATATTTATTTGCTTCTGACAGGATCCAGGATGTTTAACATCAGTCAGGCCAGGACTATCATATTAACTCAGTAGTCCCAGCACTAAAGCAAGGAGGAGGAAGTGTGCTTAAATGAGCTGAATGCGTGAAGGTAGCGGGGATATGACATTTATAAACGGTAACACTGAGTCTGCCAAAACACTGGCTGATGGCAAGAGGAATATTTCAGTGTGATCATGATCCAAAAGTAATGATGTGAATCCAGCAGAACTATTTTGGGCAGAGCTTTTCCTATATACTAAAATGTGGGCACAATCAAAGTTTTTAGCACCCAAGAGAACATTCCAGGCACGTAATAAAAATATTTAAATTAAATTATTTTTTAAATGGGCAGAAATGACAACAGAATGAATCAACTTCTGGTAGAACCCATCTAGGGATAAGGCTGGGTTTTATTTTATCCACATGTTATATAAACAGATTTTCAGGGACTATATGCTATTACCTTTCAAATGTATTATAAGTATTATATTTTGGCATTACAGTTTGTCTGTTGAAAGCTTTTTTAAATTTCTAGCCAAGTTTAAACTCTTTATAAAGGCCTGGAGGTTAACCCAGTGTTTTCAGACCTGTTGTGCTTGCGTATGTAGTATTTCCACAAAAGATCCCCGAAGGAAAAACGCTGAATTAGACGTATTTTAATAGGAGCGAGAAAGCAACACAGCCCCAGCAGCAAAGAGCAGGTAAATAGCAGATGTCTGATTGTCTTTCTAGAAATTTGATATTTGTGCAACACTGGTATCCTGCAGGCAAACTACTGAAAACTACTAATGAAAGAATTGAAAGAATACTGTTTCTAAAAAGCGAAGCCAATCAGTAAGTCATGTGAGGGTGCAGATCAGCAGTTTTACACTATGTTTGAGAGTGCTTCAGCTGATCCTCTGCTTTTCCAGCCAGGGGCCTGGTGGATTTGCAGGCTGCACATTAGACAGCACAGCTCTTAGTAAATGAGTCTTTATTTTGAGCTCCTCGCAGAGGAAGGCTCACTAGAAACTAATGACAGATTGTGTTGCATTGCCACAGGTCAGTGTGTGACTGACTGCCAGCCAGCTGGAGCAGAAACATGTTGGTGCTTTAAAGGAAAAATGCACCATGTTAGTTTAGCTGATTTTCCGGCTGCTGTCCCATATAGTATTTATTACTGTACAGATGGCTATTTATTATAGCATACTTAAAATGTTTTAGTGTTTATTTCAGGCAGCTGCATGCTGTGTAGTGTTTTGTGTTTGACATCTTTCTTTTATTTTTTCCTCTTAGAGAAATACACATGTATGATTAGCCAAAGGTAAGAGGTTGTATTTTGTACAAGGAAAAGTAAGGAATCAAAGCCAGTGAACCATCTGGCCTTACTGGGATGCTGCGCATTTTATAAAAAGTCAGCTTTCAAGTACACTCAACAGCAGATCCTGATGCGGAGTGAATGTTAGTGTTGAATGATAGAACATTACAAGTTATTTTCTTAGGGATTATGTTGACTGTTTCACTCTGATGAAGGTCTTTCAAAACTGAAACACTGGCTAACTCAAATCGTGCATTACAAAAAAATCAGCCACAAGTCACCAGCTTCACAGGAATGACAAAGAGGGCAGAGACCACTCCCAGAGGTCATCTTTTTCATCACATCAGTGCTCCCTCTGTAATGAGACCTTAATAAAATATGGAAGTTTCAACCCATTTAAAAAAACAAAAAACAAAACTCTAGCTCCTATCCCCCTAACTTTACAAGCAGCTTTCATATTAGCTGCTTCTCACAAACAGAAGGTGTAAGCGCGGGGCGTTCCTAAGATGACCATATTAGGCGTATCCTCTCTCTCTGACCACATAGTGATTTTGCCGAAGTAGAATCTCGATTACAAACTCACATCGCTGACTCATCAGGAAAGTTGCAAGCTAACAGGGGGAAGGGATAGCTCAGTAGGTAGAGTGGTGGCCCCATGATCGGAAGGTCGGGGGTTCGATTCCCCTGAACAGCTACCCTGAGGTACCCCTGAGCAAGGTACCGTCCCTTTGGGCGCCCTACCGTCCCCGGGCGCCCAAAGGCTGACCACTGCTTCACTGAGTGAATGGGTTAAATGCAGAGAGGAATTTCCCCACGGGGATCAATAAAGTACACTTTCTTCTTTCTTTCAGATAAAGACAGACCAATAATATTTCCCCAATAATTTGTGTTTTAGTTTAGTTAGTTTTCCAGGTTCACAAAATTCATGTTGAATCAGTTTTCAAAAGTCTAGTTTCTATAACCCCCACACATTCGTTTATAAGCACTTAAAGAAAAAATGAAACTTTATTTCGTTTAGAATGGCAATGTATTTAATCTAATCTAATACAGATAATTTGGCTATTGTAAAAAGAAATCCCTTTACATTTTCTGTCATTTTTTGATGAGCAAAGTATCTTTCTGTTTAGTATTAAATGGCAATTTTAAATAAATCTGTTTTTTTGTACCGTGTTTTTATTTTTTCCTTTGGCAGCTGGACATTATATCTTTCACTTGCTTTTGTTCAACACTGCCCACGCCTCACTAAGCATCGCCATGGGCCTCTGCATTAAGTGCAGTTGTTTTAACAAAGCCCTATTTGCATGAAGACCCACGCACACATTCATGGAAAGTGCTTCAAGTCAGTTGTGATTTGCTTCAATTGTTTTGAAGCCATTGCCCCCACATTACATTTCTGAGTCCATTGTCTGGGTTTAAGAGGTGATCAGGCCCGATTTAGCATTGTTCTCTTCCAAGGAAATGGAAAAAAACAAAATCTCTTCTTGACACTCACACTGTATTAATGAGCATTTGCTATTTTTAACACAGGATAATGAGAGCAAAGGTCTGATCTGTGAAAGACACATTACCATGTGAAATAACTCAGTTGCGACTGTGTTATGGCTGAAGAACTCTGATGTAATTGGATTTAAGTTTGCTGGAGGATTCTTGGAGACATTTTATACAATGAGATTTTCTCAGCTGAAAGCAATCATTCTCAGTTATGTAAAGAACATGTGGCCAATAAAAGCCTCTGCTCGATGCTCTGAGATTTCATAACCTGACAAACACAGATCACAGTATTCTTTAAAACATCTCATATGTCTGCTGTTAATATTTTTAAACATAAATTACAAAGAGCTGCTTAGAAATTGAGACAGAGACTGTCTTCTCCCGAACTTTAGTAGAAACAAGCATCTGCCTCCACTCTGAGTACCTCCTCATAGCTCTGTGTGATCACATGTGCACCTTTGTGTTGTAGTTTCATATTCCTGAGCTATGTGAATTTTAAGGCACATGTGCTCAAATTTAGGCAAGAGAGACTTTAGGAGCTTATGTCCACTTGTCCAGGTCACTGCTGCACAGGCGGCCACTTTCATGATATTTTGGCCTTTTACAGTGGAAGACGACGGTAACAAGTCGTCTATCTTTATACAGTATACAGTCTGTTGTTTAATCATTTCATTTTTTACTAATCATTTTTTAATTTGACATTAGAAACTGTACTGTATCAGAGTCAGTCTATAGATCAGGGGTGTCCAACTCTAGGCGTCAAGGGCCGGTGACCTGCAGGTTTTAGATGTGTTCTTGATCCAACAGAGCACATTTAAATGGCTAAATTACCTCCTCAACATGTCTTGAAGTTCTTCAGAGGCCTGGTAATTAACTAATCATTTGATTCAGGTGTGTTGACCCAGGGTGATATTTAAAACCTGCAGGACACCGGCCCTTGAGGACTAAAGTTGGACACCCCTGCTATAGGTTGTGTATGTGTACATGACCTTAAATCCACTTTTTTCTCATGGGTAAGTTTGTTTTCAGCATTCAAAGAAATAGAACCGTGAACCTTGATTTATGCTACCTTTGTATGTAATAAATATACATTTGCACAATGTGTATTTTTCGTCAAAGGTAACCACTCTCAAAAAAGTGCATGCTGGGAGGTCCACTAATAAGCTACTTTTGTTTGTAATCCAGCTTTATATGCTACTCAGCAGCACCCAGTATATTATTACTTTACATGATTTCTTACCGCTGCTTCACGGTAAGAAGCAGCGGGAATGAGGATCAGCACCTCCAAATCTGAGGCCATGGTTCTCAGCCGGAAAAGGGTGGAGTGCCCACTCCGGGTCGGGGATGAGTTCCTGCCCCAAGTGGAGGAGTTCAAGTATCCCGGGGTCTTGTTCGCGAGTGATGGGAGAAGGGAGCCGGAGATCGACAGACGGATTGGTGCTGCGGCTGCAGTGATGCGGACGCTGCACCGGTCCGTCGTGGTGAAGAGGGAGCTGAGTGTAAAAGCGAAGCTCTCAATTTACCGGTCGATCTACGTCCCTACCCTCACCTATGGCCACGAGCTGTGGGTAGTGACCGAAAGAACGAGATCGCGGATACAAGCGGCAGAAATGAGCTTCCTCCGAAGGGTAGCTGGCCTCTCCCTTAGAGATAGGGTGAGAAGTTCGGCCATCCGGGAGGGGCTCAGAGTAGAGCCACTGCTCCTCCACATCGAAAGGAGCCAGCTGAGGTGGTTCGGGCATCTGACAAGGATGCCTCCTGGGCGCCTCCTGGGTGAGGTGTTCCGGGCATGTCCCACCGGGAGGAGGCCCCGGGGCTGACCCAGGACACGCTGGAGAGATTATATCTCTCGGCTGGCCTGGGAACGCCTTGGTGTTCCCCCGGATAAGCTGGAGGAGGTGGCTGGGGAGAGGGAGGTCTGGGCTTCTCTGCTTAGGCTGCTGCCCCCGTGACCCGGCCTCGGATAAAGCGGATGAAGATGGATGGATGATTTCTTACCACATTTGCCACTAATAAATCGCCTCATCTAATTAATCAAGGCCACTGTATGTGGAGGGAAACCTTTTATTAAAACCAAACACACACACAGAGTACCTCATGGATACGCTGCCATGATGTAATGTTCTATTTATGTTCTGTTATGTTCTGTCTGCTGGATATTGATTTTTGTCTTCTGTTCTGCCCCTACAGTTCAGGGACATGTGTGTGCAAATCAGGAGTGTATGGACCCAAGTGTGATGACTGCTACCCAGGTTTCTTTGACTTCAGCAGCACTGGCTGTCGGCCTTGCCAGTGTAACAACCACACCAACTACTGCCATCCGCAGTCCGGTGAGTCAGCTGAGGACAAACGCTGCAGTTCAATGATCTCATTTTCATTGTCACTAAAACCTAACCTTCTATTTTGTTTTGTAATTTTTCATTATTCAGGATTGTCTGAGTCAGCTGTGAAGAGCCACAGTAGTTTAGTTAGTGAAAGCATCTGCCTTGTAACAGAAAATCCTGCAAATCCGCACAATCTGATTCCAAAATAAGAGCTTTTGTTTAGACAAACTGACTCCAATAAATATTTTCTGGAAGCTCTTTCCTTATTGAAGTAATTCGTTCTCAGAGATTGATTTTTTTTAAAATCATTTTTCTTAATAAATAAAGTCCAAGGAAACAATCAACTTCATCTCAGAGTACAACTTTTACTCTCTCTGCTTTTTACCCTACTTCATTTTGCTTGGAAGATTCACTTAAAACTATAATCATCATAAAAAGTAAATATATATACATTTTTTTATGATACCAGTACTGACTACTAATAATGACAACAGATAACCTGTATTTGTAAATGGAACTGATATTTGTCTATATATATATATATCTTGTGATGGTTTAACCCCATATTCATGACTCATTCATCACTTGTTGGTTTTTGGCTGTCACGGTGGGTTTTCAGAGCCAGTAGTAAACTGTGTTGGAACAATGTTATTGCTGGCAGCTACAATTTCACTCAATAAAGGCACAGACTTCTTGGGCGGTCTGTATCATACACCAGGTTGTGTTATTTGTCAGATGATTCAATTCAAACGCTCCAAAAGGCAGTGAAGCAGTCCAGCTCAGTGAGAGTTGAAGCTTAAACACTGATCAGCTACACCTACTAGTTTTGGGTCAACGTGTCCTTGAGCAAGACAAAGACAAGTAAATCCCAAAAATGCATTTTATTTATATAGCGCCGAATTACAGCAGCGATGACCTCAAGGTGCTTAAATAAGACAATGAATGTGATGCGAGTGTCTCTCTACTGGAGCAACATCTACACCAGTGAAAACCCACAAAGTCTTTGGGCTTTCTCTCGAGAACCCTGACATGGACAACACCAATCTGTTAGAACTTGGAATTAAAGACGCAGCTTTTTCAACATGCACTGTTTGCAAATTGGCATTGCATAAGAAAGGTCATGCCTATTGTCCAGTCTCTGCTGATTGAACTTTTTAAATTCAAATGTTGCATTTGTCCAGGTTACAGTAACACCTTGATCATATACCCAGTGAAAAGTCTGCCAAATTTAATTCATCTTTGGCAGCACAATCATCTCCACTTTACTTCCTTCAAGTAAATATTTGCTGTAGTCTGTGGTCTCAGCAACCCGAGAAGCAAGTTAAACACTAGGGTGCAGTTCCAGTTTGGTTTGTGTTCTTGAAAGTGCATTTATCCTCCTTTGCACTTTCTTCAAATGAAAAGGAGGATTGCTGCTCGCTTCCCAGCAGTCAGGCCTTGAGACTTAGAAATCACTGGCTAGTGACAGCCCTGAAAAGGAGGAACTGCACAGGGGGACAGTGTGTGTGTGTGTGGGTGGGTGGGGCATGTGTGTAGCAGTTTTAGACGCCATATGTCATTGCATTATAATGCGGGCGCAGATGGAGCTCTTTAGCCTTCACTTGGGCTCAGTGTTCATAGTGCTGTGGATTACCATAGCTCAGGTTTGACAGCTCCCTTTAAAGAGCGATTGTGGCTTCTCCCTAGGGCTGCTCACACAGGAACTTCTTGCGCAAATGCAAATTAGGGCAGTATCCCAAACACTGTCTCATATAAACACAACAGGGACGCATTATTATTTTTTCAATACGCATTATTTTCAACCTTAAAAGTATCTAATGCACAGATAAGTAGACAAGATGATGTTTCACTAGAATCTCTCTGAACCTTAAAACATACATTTTCATACACAAAATTTCAAAATACTTTAACATATTAAATACTGCTTATAAATTGGTGTCTCTGAACTGAAAACAAGTTTTGTATTTAGATATTCACTTTTCTGTATTCCTCTTTAAACAGTAATTTCACCTCTTTGTGGTGATGGCTGAAATCCTGGTTACGCAAAGATATGGCATAAGCCTGTAGGCAGACTGAGTCACATCTACATAACCTTTGTCAGAGCTCATAGAGGCAAAACAGTTCAAACACACATTGAAGCTCAACTCCAAACAGGACAATAGTGGTGATGTCGTCACAGATATTTACAAGAATAACAGTGACTTTAATCTGGGATTCTTTTTCTTAAATAAAGCACTGAAGCAAAGAGTATGTTTTGAAAATTCTTTAAATTTAAAAAAAGACGAAAATATGCAGTTATGCTAAAGTGAGAATTAGCATGGACAATCAGGCATCTCCTTGAATGCAACAACCCACATTAAGTACTTCCAACAAGCCGTTTAAAGCCTGCTTTATATGTTTTCAGTAAAATTAAAATGTTATCTGGAGATAAACATTAAATGAAAATAAAGGTACAAAGCAGAGTAAAGTTGAAGGACAGAGCATGTTGTAGTGAAGAGGTAAACAGAACATCACCAGGAAATGCAAATTAACTGGTATTTATGCAGTCCTTCCCTGGTCTCACTGAACATTCAAAACAACAGCCCTTTTCTTTATGTAGTCTAAATACTGTATTAATCCCACATCCACACCTGTCAGTCAACTAATTAACCCAATAATCATATCTGTCGACATAACTGACCTATTTAAATATAAATAAATAAATGTAACTTGTTTCTTGGTTGGTGTGTTAAAGGTGCAGTTGTAACATTATTATATTTACATTTTTGCAGAGTGCACAACAAGCAATTTTTATCTGCTTCTGAAATGCTTCCTATTTGGGAAAGAAAGTTCTATAGGTGAGCAATAAAGCTGTACCCACCTTTTAAGGCGTAGCATGCTGAATTTTATTTAGCAGCCTAAAAGAGGCTTGCAGGTATTACACAAGGCTGGAAAGACTAAAAAAGTTCCGCTGTACCTGCATTTTCTACCGGTGTCCTGTTAACCCTGGCATCTATTGGACTGATTTGGATATATTGCAAGCCTAATAAATATAATATGATTACATTAAAGCAATTGGGCAATCCAGGATTGGTACATTGTAACAGGCCAAGGTGTTACCTTGAAATTCAATATAACCTCGACATACTCCATCCTGAAGTGAGCTATGGTTTTTATTGAATGATTAAGTATATAGTAACATGGCAGTTAAAAACACATTCCTGTTAACATGCTCAAAGCATTCTAAAAGCATTTCTCTTTGGCCCGCCTGGCAGTGGCGTGTCTAGAAAATTTTTGTTGGGGGGGCCAGGTAGGGGCACAGATTTGGAGAAGGGTGGCAGATGTAATTGGCAGATAATGTTAAAAAAATTCTACCAACAGTTAACCATCATTCAATAACCCTGTAAACCTAATAACTGAATTTGCTTTTGACTCTTATTAGAACAAGGTTTTAACCACTATGGTGCAGCAATATTTGCATAGTATTTTTACTGACATATAGTGCACGTATGTTTTGGGCAAAAACATTTTTAAATATTAAAATACGAACATTTTTAACATACAATTGGCAAATTAGCCAATGCAAAACTTTATCTGCCTATTAAAAAAAGAAGATAATCTTCTCACAAACTGGTGTTTGATTTTGAAACAGGAAAAAAGTGGGGAAACAAATGAAAGACTAACATTTGAATAAAACCTGAAAGCAAGTAAATACTTTCTATGCTGCCTTATGGTAAACTTTGGTAATATTGATGTATAAAGAACAACACTGGCTGATGATAAAATACAGTCAGCTGGCATGGTGACACTGCCAGTATTAACCTGCAGGCTGGACTGGAACGAAAAATCAGGCATTTTGACCAGAGACCGGCCCACCAGGTATTAAAGCCATAAAGCCTTTGAATGAAAACAAACGCTGTTGTGACAGTGATGTACACTGTCGTGTTGGTATATGTATGATTTCTATCAATTTTACGTCAGATAAAAACTTTGTTCGCAAGATTCAGATATTTATTTAATAAAAGCTAAATATTTTAAATGAGAATAAGAAAGAAAAGTATTTCTTTGTGCCCCCCTTTCCCTGTTGGCCCCCTGGCATAACTTTGCTAGATCCGCCCCTGCACAGTTACCAGCTGTCAGCTACTTAGAAAAGGATCCTGGTGTTATTTGTCTCTCAGAAACAGTTCATAACTTCAACTCATTCATGTCACCTACAAGGTAAACCTGTTTCTCCATCACCTGTTCAGCTCTGATGATTCAGTAAGGACATCTCCTGGTTTCATCTGCATGTTTCCCTCTCACCACATATCCAAACCGACATCATGACCAGCAGCTTTACAGCTGTGGCTCCAGCAAACATCAGCTGATACTAGAAATTAATATTAAATAAATTCTAACAACAGCTGATCAAGCTTAAACGTGCTGCTGTTGTTTAGCGCGACATCCGCTAGTTTCCTCTTTCTGGTGCAAAGTGGGTGATAACAAACGAGAGAAAAGCCGATCAGCTGATCATTGATCAGTTTCATGATTGAAGTAGCAACAGGAGAGGGAGGGGGAGAGAATGAGAGAAGAAGAGGCAGCTGTGCAGCAAAGACAGAATAACCCCAGCTTTGTGTCTTTTTTCCATTCTAGCTGAAGTCCGGGACAAACTGCGTCTCTTCTCAGCTCAATACGAAACCTGTAATATTTTCTCTGAATGAGGGACCATTCCATTTTTTAAGGAGCGGTTGGAAACTCTACTAACTAAACTTATGAATAAAATAAAGTTCACTATCAGTAACATCACAGCACCCACCCAGCTGTATAGAAACTATGTCATGCTAGCTAGCACGCAGTATGAGTTATTGTAACTGACTGTAAAAAGTCAGCATAACAAAAATAAACTCCACCTAAACTTGGTTTATATCTGACCCAGATAGACTGCAGGTCATAACTTCTTACCTGAAGTTCAGTTCACCTGACACTGGGACCGGCGGCCGCCTCGGGTCTCTCCTCCTGCCTCCCTTCACGCATCCACCTGCTAGCCGCTGTGGAAGCTCCGCCATGCTCGATGGCCAGTCCAGCTAAACTGTTAATCTTTCGCCGAAAAACTTTTTTCTGCGGTGCCTCTTTCTTGCTTGGCTCTCCTACCTTTGCTAACACGATGCTCATAGCTCAGAAGCCGATGCTGCATTCACTTACACTCGGATATCTGAGCTTCACTGTGAAAACATAATCGTACATTTGATTTTTCATTGGATTTTATTGTTTTGGCTTCGGGGTGGCACCTGGGGTGGCCAGTCTGGTTGGGGGGGTGGCCTGGGGGGCACAGGCCACCCCGCTGGACACGCCACAGCCGCCTGGCTGCCTGCATGTAGTGTAAGGTGCCTACTTTGCAGTGTACCAGATTATCTTAAACCTTTTTAACCAAATTCACCATTTCACCAATACTTTATATAGCCAGTGAGTACCAATTGCCAGATCAAACCCAAGAGTTTCGATGAATTAGGTCATAGAATCAACTACAAACAGGGTTTACTTTCTGTTGGGTAGCTAGCAGTTCAGCAGTATTAGCTGCACATTTGGTGAAATTCCAACTGTTGCCTTAAGCGGTCTCAGCATAGTTGTTGCTTTGTCCTCACAGACATTTGATATATTTTAGAATGTGGTTAAGTGGCTCAACCCAAGGAAGCTCTAATAGATTAATTGGCTATTTCCTGATAGACATTAAGTGAGGTTCCTGTAAGAGTGAATAATGGTTTGACGGTAGTTCAAAAAAAAAAAAATAGGAATCATAACTCTTACTCTTTACCCTGATGGTAAACACTGAAAACTATTAAAAAATATGTTTGGGGTTTTTTTGTCTGACCACCAGTCCAGAATCCAAAGACAATCATTTTACTGCTTTGTATTAACAAAAACATCAAGTACACTCTGCTTTAAGACTTTTTGCATTGCTTTGCACTAGTAGTTATTGCTTGTTTATAAAAACCCAAATATGATAAATGATTTCAGTATTGTTCTGTGTCAATTCTTTTTTTTTTTTTAATTAACATTTATTTGAGAGTAAAAACCTCTTTTTAAGGGAGACCTGGCCAAGATGCCACCAGCAAGTATCTCACAATTACAAAAATTACACAATTAAACACAGGCAATAACAACACACACACAAACAAATTAATAAATAAAATGAAAATTCAATTAAAATTGAAACCATTTCATGTTATGGAATTGGCCTGAAGGATTCTTAGTTTTGATTTAAAGCACTTGATGAAATCAATCCTGTCATTTTCCAGTCGTTCTGCACAAAAGCTCTTTTGCCAAGTTCAGTTCATGCAAATGGAACAGAAAGCAACAAGTAACCTTGCGGACGGAGAAAATACCAGCATGTTTCATTGCAAACAGGGAACATATATAGGAAGGCAGCACTCGGAGTATTGATTTATATATAAAATGGTATAAATGAGAGTTCCTCCGATGCCAAAGCAGGCCATCCTACCCGAGAGTATAACTCACATTTTTTGAGGGTCTTAAAAAGGTCTTAAAAAATTTTGATTTAGATTTTTAAAATGTTGTTGGATTACATTGTTATATAACCAACTACTTTCGTTTTCTGTCATAAGCAGATCAAGAAAGAATAATAGCTAATCTTGTGACCTTTGTTCTACTTTTCAGGAGTGTGTTTGAACTGCGAGGGCAACACCCAGGGATCGAACTGCGAGAACTGCAAGCCTGGTTTTTACCGCAGTCCTGGAGCTGCCCTGACTGAACCCTGTGTGCCATGCCCCTGCTCTAACTCCACCTCCAATGGCACCTGTCACACTGGTGAGCACTTGTTCACATGTCAGGCATTTAGCGCTCGTCCAATGGCTTGTTGCAGTGATTAAGCAGATCTGGTCTTACTGGCTTTATACTCCATTAATCCCGGGATTTATGACATAAAAACCTGACAGTGATGATGTCTTGGAAAGCATTTTCCACCTTCATGCTGTTATTGCTGGAAATAACTCAGAATGACTTCATGGTGTCTACTGCTGGCTGGTTATACAAACTAAAAAGAGAAATGCAGTCAAAGGGAGATGTCATGAAAAGGAAAGAAGCTGACATCAGAGAGGTTATGTAGGCAAGCAACCAGCACCCAAAGGTTAGATAACCTAAAAAGCAAACTACATATAATACCACATATACTGCATACACACTTTGTATTTGGTGACAGATTTTGAATGGAGTGAAATTCTAGTGAGCCTTTCAAGGTCTGGTCCTGTTCCTGGATCTGCCTTTTCACAACACTGTATAAAATGTAAAGTATGAAGAGAATCCAGTGATTTGCAATCCACTATACATTTGAAAGAAAACTATTATTTCAAAGGCAACATATTGAAACTGAGAAAGTTTATTCCAGATATCAACTCATTTTGAATATGATGACAGCAGCGTGTTTCTCACTGTGCAGCCACTGCTTTGCACCCTGTGACTGTACCATTAAATACAATGCTGCTTCATTGCTCAAAGATCAGTCACTCACTTTGTCATTTTAGGATTCTTTCAGTCCTTTGGGATATTACATTAGTGTGGCTTAATTTTCTGAAATTATAATGATTTCAAAAATTGCTGAACAGTTTGGAAACATACCATCTATGAAAAGTGATCATTCTCTCCCTATTGTTATCTGCCGCTTTTTTCTATATCCAGCCGTGTAATTAATTGACCTAATTATTTGTGTATGTTTCACCAAGTGTATTGCAACATTTCTTTAAGTTTACTGTTATGGTATGTGTTAAAATGTAAACTTTTTTTGAAATACCAACATGGTTACAAGTTACAGCATTAGATATGTTCTTTTTGTATTATTTTTATTTATATGTGGGATTTAACTGACTTGCAAAAACAACTTTTTTGGAAATGGAGTATCAGTTATTTCCTTTGTGCTTTTCTGATAACTTTTCAACTCTAAACCAGAGTCTTTTCGATGTTTCCAGACAAAGATCAGCTCTCTAGTTCCCATATGATCCCACTTCTTTCACCTCAGGCTGCTGCTGCCCTACTTCCACAACCTACCGGAGGTCTCTGTGGTGCTGGCATCGGAGTTGAACTACAGTCCCTATAACATTCTAAGACTACCTCAATTCTTCCTTTAATTTCATCGCAAGGAAGTAGTTTAAAAAAAAACATAAAGATCAGTATGTGGTCAACAACAATCTTTGAAATACTAAAATGGTGTATCACATGTCCCATATCAATGTGCAATCACCTTTAATTTCCTTGAGTAAAAAAATCTAAATTTAACATTTGGTGAATGAGAAACACATAACATAAATAACATATATATATATATGTATATAATACCGAAAAAATCATGGACCAAAGATGAGCTTGGCATCAATATGTCAGTAAAGAAAGCCTTTCAAATACTACTGTTTCAGCCTCAACATCGCATTTAATCTGTTATTAGACTCAATTGGCTTCTCTCAAAATGTAAAAGAACCCACCCACCACTTTAATCACACTCTAGATCTTGTTTTAACATATGGCATAGAAACTGAACATGTAACAGTGTTTCCTGAAAACCCTCTGCTGTCTGATCATTTCCTGATAACATTTACATTTACAGTAATTGATTACACAGCAGTGGAGAGTAGACTTTATCAAAGTAGATGTCTTTCTGAAAGTGCTGTAACTAAGTTTAAGAATATAATCCACCCACTGTTATCATCTTCAATGCCCTGTACCAGCATAGAGCAGAGCAGCTATCTGAACGCTACTCCAACAGAGGTCGATTATCTTGTTAATAATTTTACTGTAGCTCCTGTGAAAACTAAGGTCTCAAATCAGAAGTACCTGACTCCATGGTATAATTCTCAAACACGTAGCCTAAAGCAGATAACTCATAAGCTGGAGAGGAAATGGCGTGTCACAAATTTAGAGGATCATCATTTAGCCTGGAGAAATAGTTTGCTGCTTTATAAGAAAGCCCTCCGCAAAGCCAGAACATCTTACTATTCGTCACTGATTGAAGAAAATAAGAACAACCCCAGGTTTCTCTTCAGCACTGTAGCCAGGCTGACAAAAAGTCAGAGCTCTACTGACCCAACAATCCCTTTAATGTTAACTAGTAATGACTTCATGAACTTCTTCACAAATAAAATTTTTATCATTAGAGAAAAAATTACCAATAATCATCCCACAGATGTAATATTATCTACAGCTACTTTTAGTACCATTGATGTTAAGTTAGACTCTTTTTCTCCAATTGATCTTTCTGAGTTAACTTCAATAATTAATTCCTCCAAACCATCAACATGTCTTTTAGACCCCATTCCTACAAAACTGCTCAAAGAAGTCCTGCCATTAATTAATTCTTCAATCTTAAATATGATCAACCTATCTCTAAAAATCGGCTATGTACCACAGGCCTTCAAGGTGGCTGTAGTTAAACCTTTACTTAAAAAGCCATCTCTAGACCCAGCAGTCTTAGCTAATTATAGGCCAATCTCCAACCTTCCTTTCATATCAAAAATCCTTGAAAGAGTAGTTGTCAAACAGCTAACAGATCATCTGCAGAGGAATGGCTTATCTGAAGCGTTTCAGTCAGGTTTCAGAGCTCATCACAGCACAGAAACAGCTTTAGTGAAGGTTACAAATGATCTTCTTATGGCCTCTGACAGTGGACTCATCTCTGTGCTTGTCCTGCTAGACCTTAGTGCTGCGTTTGATACTGTTGATCATAATATCCTATTAGAGTGAGTAGAGCACGCTGTAGGTATTACAGGTACTGCACTGCAGTGGTTTGTATCATATCTATCTAATAGACTCCAATTTGTACATGTAAATGGAGAGTCCTCTTCACACACTAAGGTCAGTTATGGAGTTCCACAGGGTTCAGTGCTAGGACCAATTCTATTTACATTATACATGCTTCCCTTAGGCAGCATCATTAGAAGACATAGCATAAATTTTCACTGCTATGCAGATGACACGCAGCTCTATCTATCCATGAAGCCAGGTAACACACACCAATTAGTTAAACTGCAGGAATGCCTTAAAGACATAAAGACCTGGATGGCCGCTAACTTTCTGCTTCTTAATTCAGATCAAACTGAGGTTATTGTACTTGGCCCTGAAAATCTTAGAAATATGGTATCTAAGCAGATTCTTACTCTGGATGGCATTACCTTAGCCTCCAGTAATGCTGTGAGGAACCTTGGAGTCATTTTTGACCAGGACATGTCCTTCAACGCACATATTAAACAAATATGTAAGACTGCTTTCTTCCATTTGCGCAACATCTCTAAAATTAGAAATATCCTGTCTCAGAGTAACGCTGAAAAACTAGTTCATGCATTTATTACTTCCAGGCTGGACTACTGTAATTCTTTATTATCAGGATGTCCTAAAAACTCGCTGAAAAGTCTTCAGCTAATCCAAAATGCTGCAGCAAGAGTACTGACAGGGACTAGAAAGAGAGAGCATATTTCTCCTGTTTTGGCTTCCCTTCATTGGCTTCCTGTTAAATCCAGAATTGAATTCAAAATCCTGCTCCTTTAACGCGTTACTGTAATCCGATTACTTTTTTCAAGTAATGAGTAATGTAAAGGATTACCATTGCAAAAACGGTAATTAGATTACCGTTACTTTCCCTTTCGTGACAACAGCTGTCTGCAGATCAACAATGGATAATATATCGAGTGCGGGAGAGAGTATGAGCGTGCAGCGTTTAAAGCGTGGAAGTACTGACCTTACTTTGAGTTTGATTCCATAAAAAGTGACAAAAACATTAGTGTCCGTTGTGCGTGGGAAGAAAACTTCTTTTTACAGCGAAAAACCCCCCTAAACTTCCAAGCAAGCACCGAGTGCGCTACGACTGTAATGGGAAATTCACAGAGAAACTCGCGGAGTCTTCAACTGACCGCTGCGGCACACCTGCATCAGGGTAAACCTCCGCCTTCCCCAGTCCTGCTTTACAGGTGAAAATAGAGCAACTAGTCTTTGACTTTATTTATTTTCTGCTGTGTTTTACTTGCATCTATTTGAAAGAGTCAGTGTAAACACAAAAAAGATATTTTATTTTATGTGCTGGAATGTGCAGAAAATAGGTTTAAATGTTAAACAAATTTCTTCCAGTCAGAGAATGTTGCATATAATTAAATTTTTGCTTGATGCATAAAGTTAAAAGATTAAAACTAATAAAACAAGTTTTAAAAAGAGACTTTTCCATTTGATTACATTTTGTATGATGGATTATGCAGAAAAAGTAGAATTGGGCTGAAAGATCTATCACTTTATTACCTATTCAAGTTGTAAATTGTGTTTTTAAAAAGTAACTAAGTAACTAAGTAATTAATTACTTTTGAAAATAAGTAATCAGTAAAGTAACGGGATTACTTTTGGGGGGAAGTAATCAGTAATTAGTTACTGATTACTTTTTTCAAGTAACTTGACCAACACTGCATAAAGGTCTTAAATAATCAGGCTCCATCTTATCTTAATGACCTTGTAGTACCATATCACCCTATTAGAGCACTTCGCTCTCACTCTGCAGGCCTACTTGCTGTTCCTAGAGTATTTAAAAGTAGAATGGGAGGGAGAGCCTTCAGTTTTCAGGCCCCTCTTCTGTGGAACCAGCTTCCAGTTTGGATTCAGGAGACATTCAAGATTAGGCTTAAAACTTTCCTTTTTGCTAAAGCATATAGTTAGGGCTGGACCAGGTGACCCTGAATCCTCTCTTAGTTATGCTGCAATAGACGTAGGCTGCCAGGGATTCCCATGATGCATTGAATTTTTCCTTTCCAGTCACCTTTCTCACTCACTATGTGTTAATAGACCTCTCTGCATCGAATCATATCTGTTATTAATCTCTGTCTCTCTTCCACAGCATGCCTTTCATCCTGTTTTCCTTCTTTCACCCCAACCGGTCGCAGCAGATGGCCGCCCCTCCCTGAGCCTGGTTCTGCCGGAGGTTTCTTCCTGTTAAAAGGGAGTTTTTCCTTCCCACTGTCGCCAAAGTGCTTGCTCATAGGGGGTCATATGATTGTTGGGTTTTTCTCTGTATTTATTATTGTGCTATCTACTGTACAATATAAAGCGCCTTGAGGCGACTTTTGTTGTGATTTGGCGCTATATAAATAAAATTGAATTGAATTGAAGTTTAAAAAAAACCACCTTTTCAAATTGTTGTAAATAGGCTTAATTGCGTGGGTTCTCTCTGGGTACTCTGGCTTCCTCCCACAGTCCAAAGACATGCAGTTAGTGGGGATAGGTTAACTGGAAACTCAAAATTGCCCATAGGAAATGTTCCCTCTAATTTTTCATGTGTCTGAGCGAACACACAAACTCCCTGAGCGGTCCCTTGGACCACTGTGAGCGACATCAGACGTGTGCACTGTGGTCACGCCAGCATCTAATCCATCCAAGTTACATGGTTTATTAAAATAATCAAATTACAGCATTTACATTTATGTTAGACTACTTTTAATTAACTGCTTTAGCCCACTTACAATGAAAATGTAAAAAAAATCTAGTCATTGACCTGTGTAGTATGTTAACACTATTGGAAGTAAAAATAACTTGAACTCCAATTTTGAAAACACAACTTTCTTTCTTTTTAAAAAAAGCTCTGACTTGTATTATGAGTCTGTGGTCTGGGAGAGAGTATATAATGACCAATGCTGGGCAATTAATTATATAGTTACTTCTTCAAAAAAGTAACTCAGTTTGGCAAACAACAAAGATTTTTGCAGCTATTTCTTTTAAATGCAGCCAAGGCATTTTTAAATAAACATTTCAAACTACTTACAGAACAATCAGCTGTTCTACATCAAATCTGATGCCACACAAATCATTTGTGCCACTCCAAAAAATAATTTCTGTCCCCTATGAGATAAAGGAGAACAACAGCCTGATACCTGCAGGCCTGACAACAGGAGATGTATCACTCCTGTAACACCTGTAACATTCAGTACTCGCCTCATTGTTCTGACACACAACAAAACTACACTACACACTAACTACACAAGATTTGCGCTAAA
Source organism: Oreochromis niloticus (assembly GCF_001858045.2). Classification (NCBI taxonomy): domain Eukaryota; kingdom Metazoa; phylum Chordata; class Actinopteri; order Cichliformes; family Cichlidae; genus Oreochromis; species Oreochromis niloticus. The sequence continues at coordinate 3,493,136 of NC_031977.2, read as the reverse complement.
CGTCGCAAATCTCTCACATATCAAAGCACCGCCGTCACTCCTAAAACTTCCCCCCGTTTCTTAACAACTAGATGCCACGTTGCCATATCATTTTTTGATTGGTCGACATGGTACTTTTTTGGACGAATAGGAAAGGGAGAGGGGGTGGAGTTTGTTTTTGCTCACAGGCGGAGAGCGCTTTCGAGCCTTTTTTCTTATAAAACGCCGTTTTTACCGTTTCTTCCCGCAGTAAATATAAACAACGACAGTATTCAGGAAGAAAACCAAACATTGCAGATATTTTTTTGTCACAACTCTGGTTTTACGTGGCCTATCAACACAATTTAAAAACTGGTATAAAGTCCACACATTTTCCGTCAATTGTTCCGTCTGTCCTGCTCACATCTCTAATGGTTGTACACGTTGTCATTAATGTGGCTTCACTCCACATCAGCCACGCCGCTTTGCCAGCTAAAAAACCGGTGTCGGCACATAAGGACGCTGTCATAGCCTGTCAACGACGTTGATTAGCTGCGTATATACGAATGTGAATCGCAGGAGGGAGTGTTCGCCCAGGGCGCCACACAGGCTAGGACCGCCACTGACAATATGGGAGCAGCCAGTCACTCACTGACTAACACTGCAAAACAGAATTGTTAAAGTATTAATTTTAATTTCAATTCAGGTTAATTTTTTTTGTGCGCAACACAAATTTTCTGTGCAGAGACTGTGCCAGCAGTGCGCAGCTTAGAGGGAACATTGCCCATAGGTGTGAATGTGAGGGCAAATGGTTGTTGGTGTCTATGTGTCCTGCAACAGACTGGCAACCTGTCCAGGGTGTAGCCTGCCTCTTGCCCTAAGATACCCGGGATAGGCTCCATCCTATGAAAGAACATGCATAGATATACTTCTTTAGATATACTTAAGAATCAGCCGACCCTAAAGCAGTCAAATGCAAGGCAGACCAGTTTGCATGGGATGAACCTACATTTAATATACTGCAGTTTTGAAATACAGTTAGTTAATTTCAAATAAGATACTGTGCTGTCAACCAAACAAGGGAATTTGGCAGTTACCTTCAAATTGCCTGAACTTCATTCCAAGGCGTTAAATAAAATATTTGGTACATCCTGATATGCTCTCCACCACTATTGGTGGTGGCCTGCATGGCAACAGCCATGTATAGATGCACTTAGACTGCCAGGTCAGGGTTGCCACTGCCAGGGGCCATAGCAGAGGTTACAAAATGTGGGAGGGAGGGGATGGGATGTGAACCAGGCAGAGCGGAGCTGGGACGGCATGTTCACAGCTGGGCCATTTCAGCGCCAGCCAGGCAGCAGCAGACTGGAGCAGGGGGATGGGCATCGTCATGTCCTCTATTTAGACAGCTTGAAGAGATGAAATGATTAGAAATATGCTTGGGATGGTTCTCAGGGTGAGGTACTCTCATGTTAGCGGTGCACGGCTGTTGAGGATCTCACAGACTCAAGACTAGAACAGGAAAGAGATCAGCCTCCCTGTATAGGTTGCCCCGGCAACAGTGACAAGTGAGAAGATGCCACAATGCAGTATCATGGCTCCTCTGTGAGGGGTAGATGCTTCCTAAATGTGCTGATGTGGCCTGTTGCAGTAAATGAATATCCTCTGTACTGACACTCGGAGAGGTGAAATGGAGTATTGCACCAGTTCAGAATGTGGGTCACACATATTAAATCATCCATGTGTGATTGTGTCTTTACCCAGCGGTATAGAACAGCCAGGCTCTTTACGTTTATCCTTCATCAGATATTTTGACTCATTTGTTTAAATCGTCTTGTGTTACATAATTGTGTATGTAGGACCTGCCTGCCTAACAGTACCACTCGTATGTGTGTATGTGTGTGCCGTTGGAAAGAGGAAGACAAAAGGTAAATGAGCAGGCCAGGACAGCGCAGTGCAAAGCAGCTCCTGTTTCCTTTTGGTTATATAACCCAGCAGGTGACTGCCTTTGAACCCCCAGCAGAGGTTAAATCAAGCTTATCAGACGCGCCTTCCTTAGTGTTTTTTAGCAAGTCAACACAGCCGTGTGACTACAGTAGATGGAGACCAACATCTAGGCCACTGAAAGGCAGTTATCTGTGCTTAAATCATTCAATGCCGACAGCTCTCCTGTGCTGACGACTGGAGAGGGAATGGTCTACTATGTTGCAGTGTCACACACATTATTTATACGAGTTCTCAACTTCTCATAGCCAAATTGTGTTCCTTCACCCACTGCTCAATGACCCAGTTTTTTCTGTTCAGTTTTACACATCAAATCAAAACTCTAACAGTAAGGATTAGTAGCTCGGGTATCAGTGAGATTTATCCCAGTGCAGAATCAGATTGCTTCAAAGAAATAAAAATAACATTTAAGAACCAAACTGATGGTTATTTTCTTTACTTATTTTCTAACACCAACATTGTTAACATACACACTTTTCAACAAGTTTCAGAGCAGAACATTGAGGAGTGCAGAACTAAGTTCTGTCGGAAGAAAATCAGTGGCTCCTAGTTTTGGAGCACACATTCTGTGGATCTGTGCCAGAAACCAGTCTTTGTTATAAGAAAGTTGGAACCTGTTATTCTTTGGACAGCAGCAGTGTTTTGATGAGAAGAGCTATATGGGAACCAGTAAAATGGAACTGCAGGCTTGTCAGCTTGTGTTGAAAAAGGGAAAACAATGGGACCATTTGCCATATTGTTCATGTTGCAAAAACATCTTTATCTATATTGGTGGAATATTCACTACTGAGCAATCTACCCCTTTAGATTGAAGTAAACATTTGCTATATGATGTGTTTAAAAACTCCCCTCTACCAGGTAAATAACACAATCCTCCAATCCCCACCATCTTGATGTTGCGTTTTGTGTGTGTGTGTGTGTGTGCATGCATGTGTGTAAAAATAATTTTGCAGGCTTGGTTAGTTACATCATCTACACAAAGAAAAGTTGAAAATGAGCACTAAAAGACTCCAAAGTGATCACCTCACTGTGTGTACAAATTGAAATAGAAACACTACTATTCTGCAAGGTTGCACATCCCTACTTTTATTACCTGTTGAAGTTCAGGGCTGGGGTCAGCATGCACTGGGCTTGAGCATCAATCTCTGTTCTTGGCTAGCTTTACATTAGCACACATTAGCTTGTGCAGATGCTCTCAAAGAGACAAAGCTTTGTTAGCAGCATAATGTATTGTGATACAATTCTGTGACTTAAATTAGTTTAATTATAACTTAGACCAGAGTTCTTCCGGTGGACGTGCAGTGGCTCAGAAGGAGCAAAGCTGCTCCTTAGTTTTTAAGGGCGCCCATTAAGATGCCTCAGAGTGACCACTGGTCTTACTATGAATTCTTCAGTGATCGTTACCTATGTTGTTCTCATATTCTCTTGGACTGACTGAAATAACTATCTGGCAGATTGTTGAAAGTTTGCAAATACTTGCTGTCTAATTTATAAATGCAGACAAATTGCCAACATGTTCCCATCAGTCCTTATGAGTCTGTCAATAAGCACAACTCGAGGGGATTCAAGTTCAATTTCAGACTGATTGCAGACTTGACTGATTTTTGTCGTATGGCAACATTTATGGCAGTTTTTACTGGCAGTGTTGTATGCTTCATCTCATTTTGCAGCCAAAAAAATAACTGACATGAGATAACTTTTATTAATTAAAAAAGATACTGGAAAAGTTTGACTTTTTTGAATGTATTATTGTGATAGTTTTGTGTCATTGAGATGATTCCCACCTCTAAGTCATATGACAAAAATCCTCCTACTGCAGACAGATCAACCCTTTAAAAGCAAAGGCTGTTCTGCCCTTTGGGCAGTGTAACACATACTTAGCTTAAAATAATATTACTTGTAATTAAAATCTAAAACTGAATACTTATTACAAAATAAGCATTCTAATCATTTGGCAGATAAGAATTTTATCCAATTCAGACTTGATTTACTTGTTCAAATAAGGCGTTGATCATTTGGTTTGATTAATCATCGAGGCTACCACTATGTTTACTTAACACTGTCAAAGCTTTGCAGTCTACAGAGGTATTTAAAGGAAATATCTGACACATGTCCAGTGAAAACTTTCCTCTTGGTGACACAACACTGTTGAAGGGAGTGCACTGCAGTACTGCAGTCTCTGTTTGACGTGCTAGAAGATGTCATGTGACCAGTGGCTCGAGGCTAGGAGAAAGCTGACTTTTGACCTGCAGTTGTTGCAGATGAACAGTATTCATGTAAATTCTGGTTGAATACAAGCTATTACTGAGCTTTAAACAACTCACTGCTGTTTTTTAAAACCCAGAATTAAAAAACAAAAAAATGTAGAGCCTTTTCAGAGTACTTCATAGTGGGCCTGGCTGAGGCATAACCACTCTGTGTTTTCACTGAGTTGCACAGGACAAACAGGGAAAATCACACCCTCCTCTGGAGATATGACACAACGTGGTTCTCTCACATCCATATACTGTCAGCTTGAGCCACCTAGTGGCCTGACAATAGCCGTTTCATTTAGGGTTGTATAATATAACACAAGATCATACATGTTCAGAGGGTTCTTCAGAAAACACAACATAATATTGCTAGTCATCATTACAGCTAGATTTTAGAACCTCTGCTTGTGATATATGTGACAGACTGATGACAGGGTGCAACCTGCTTCTCACCCTGTGACAACTGGGATAAACTCCAGCCCTGAATTGGCAAAGCAGAAGAAAAGACATGGATGTATGTTAATGAGATAGTGATCAAAGTTGAGACTAAGGAATGTGTTTTGATGTGGATTTTTATATATGTGTTTAACATTCTTTTTGTCCCTCCAGTAAGTGTAATCCAGCAAATGCTCATATTTAACATGAGTAATCTTGGAAATAAACAAAGCTCAGATCATGCTTGTGTACTTGAAAGTCAACAATAGCAGTGATCAGCAGCTGATGTGCACCTCCCTCTGTTCCTGTGCAGATCAAAGTGGCTCTCCAGTATGTGACCAGTGCCTTCCCCAGTACAGCAAACCACACTGTGTTGAGTGCAGTGCTGGTTTCTACAAATCAGCTGGTATTTGTGTTCCATGTGACTGCAATGGAAATGCAGACCCTCTGGGCCCGCCCCAGCTCTGTCACCCCGACACCGGCCACTGCCTCCGCTGCATCAACGGCACTACTGGGACGCAGTGCCAGTTTTGTGCTCCCGGCTTCGTAGGGGACACCCGCAAACTTAACTGCACCCAGCCGAGTAAGTCCAAAACACACTACTGGGTTGAAGATGATTACAAACGAGCATTATATAGAACTGCAAACCATGCAAAGCTACTTAAGTCAAGGAATAAAAATAATGGGTTGAAATTTGGAAGAAAAGGTCTGCTGTAGTCTCACACATTTAAAAATAAAATCTGAAATGATTAAATACTTGAAATGCTTTTTCTCCTCAGCTCCCCGAATTATTCCCACACCAGAAGCTACAGCAAAGCCCCCCACATCCTCCTCCACCACAATAACCACCAGCACTACTTTGATGTCTCCCAGAGCAAGGGGGATCCCAGCCTTCACATCAAGCAGCAACACCAGTACCACACTAAGCACCACCTCCACCACCCAGGCTCTGCTGACCAGTCTAAGCAGCCCCACTGACAACACCACAGCAGCCCTGACAGAGGTCACCTGGACTCAGTTCAACATCATCGTTCTGGCTGTCATCATCCTGGTGGTGCTGCTGCTGCTGGGCTTTGTCGGAGGCGTGTACACCTACAGGGAGTACCAGAACCGTAAGCTTAACGCCCCCTTCTGGACCATCGAACTGAAAGAGGACAACATCAGCTTCAGCAGCTACCACGACAGCATCCCCAACGCTGATGTGTCAGGCCTGCTGGAGGATGAGGCTAATGAAGTAGCGCCCAATGGCCAGCTGGCACTCACCACGCAGGGAAACTGCTACAAAGCTTAGCTCTCCATCTGTCTCCAAAGCAGTCACCTAGATTTACAGATGACACAAAGCTGCTGGAAAGCACCAAATCCAAAGCTCCTTCATGTTTTACAGTTTGTCATTATACTGCTCATCTGCAGCATTTACAGCACCTGGCAACCTGATAGAGAGTTCAAAGCAAAGAGACGCAGAGTTTCCACTTTTTCGTGCGATTTCGGGTGGAATGGCTGATCAGTGAAACGGGGTCCAAAGAAACCAGTTTAAGTCCTGCCTGCAGAGGGCACTGCTGGGCAGATTAAGGGGGGCCGGTGAGAGGCTGGTGAAAGTATGCACCTGTTGGCTGAAACAATTGATCCTGGAACCAGTCAGAGGACTTCCAGGAGCTTAACATTTCAGATATTTTTTAAATAAATTTGTGACTGTTTAAGTTATAACTGAATCACTTGGTATGGTGATTTCAATCTGAGACGATGATTGTTATTTAATGAATTTGTATTCTGTTCTTATTTATTGGTTGGGAGAAATGCTGCACATGTATGCTGTGTTTATTCATGGTGTTTTATCTTATGTGCTGTCAAATGGTACTTTGAACTGGCTGATATGTTTTCATGTACAGTTGATGTGTTTTGGAGAGAGAGAGAGAGAGAGAGAGAGAGTTGTAGAAGGAAACAAAGTCTGTTGGCACAAGCGTCTTAGTGACCTCATCTTTTGTTTATAGCTTCCTCACTTTTGTTAAAGTGTGCCAGCTCACCTAAACCATCTAAGAGGAGTGTTTTGTTTAAAGAAACTGCAACTGGTATTTACAGACTGCTTTCTTCTGGCAGTATGGTGAGATAATGACACATACTCGGATTGTGTAAAAGGCCATAATCTTATAATCTAATCTGCTCTTTGCTGCCTTCCTCAGCAAAAGTTGAACAAATCATTTCAATAAGTGCTTCTCATTCTTAGAGAGGGTGAGTACTGTGACTCAGATGATAGAGAGTTTATAAACATAAACAGTATTGTCTTTTTGATACTGTTGTGTAGTGAAACCAACCTGCAGATGTTTAAAAAAAACAAAAACCCCACACATCCTGTTCTCACTTACAATCAAATTGCATCATCTCAAGCAGTGAGTTGCTGTAATATTGATGCAATTCCCACCTGATCCCAGACAGGACCCCACGTTTTCTGTGTGAATAAAGCTACCATTGGGTGGGTGTGCTTCTTTTTACCATGGTGAATGAGTAAAGCTAATTATGAAACCAACTCCTCAGGTACTGGCTCTTTCCCTAATGTGATCTCTGTAAATATTATTATTGTACAGATGAATGTGAATAGTAGCACTATTATTGTACAGGTAGAACTGTGTGGACACTGTCACTCAACAAGCTCCCAACCTTTCACTTCCCAGAGCGTGATGTGGCGGTCGACCTGCGGCTTTTTGTATTTTGATTTCTTATTCTCAGTGGACTTTGCCATACATGCAGCTACAGAACTCAAATGCACCCACAACTCATAACAAAGAATTTAAAAAAAGAACAGTGTAAATAATACCTCACAGTCAGAGCCCAACTCTCAAATAAAAATGGGTTTAACTGTTGTTTATGTCTGTTGCACATCTCTTTATCACATTTTAACAATCCCCTCCTGAGACATTAAAAAAAAACTTGTCTCAATTAATTTAAAAAGTACAGAAATACATGTTAGCCGTTTAAAATTTACACTGTACGCAGGGGTTTTTTAAGCCTTTCATTTTCCACTGTGCAAATTAAAAACATTAAAACATTCAGTTTACATCCTGTATGCAACACAAAAGTTTATGTATGATAAAAGGGAATTGTTATCAAAAGGTATCCTGTGACATTCTGAAAAAATGTAACATTATTTCTTTCCCTTGATTAAAAAAAGTCTGAGTATGCAAAGCGCTTAATTTTCAGCTTTGTACACAGTGCCCAGTTTGCATTCTTTTTATTACTTACACTACAGTTTCTGTTCAGTTAATTTCAGTTATTTAAACTGCTACATTGCATAAACCAAAGTACGTGGGAAATTCCAAGAAAATATTCCAAGTTCTACTGGACAGCTGAAATTTCATATTGGCTCTGATGATGCAAAATCCTGTTCGTTAAGTAGAAGGTGATTGCAAAGAATCATTCCTTTCGAAGAATGCAAAACATTTACTGTTCACCGAAACAATCAAGGGAAGTCACAATTACAAAGATGAGTGAAGAGGAACTTTATTTACTCACACATTGTTTCTAGGTAACTAATGCCCTAATTACTGCAGGCTGACTGCTGCTAACCAGTTGACATATTCTCTTAAATTCTTTTTCAAAGTCTTTTTCAAGTGCAGGCTGCTTAAAATTGCTTAACATTGCCAACTTACTTAGATCAGTAATCTACAACACTTCGTTGACTGATATAGTGTCAGTTTCTGTTTTCATAGCACTCTGAATTATCTGTATATGTAAGCAACTAATGCTGCAGCAGCGTTTATTTTAGGTAACATTATGAGGAATTTATTGCAATGTCATGTGAATGTAAGAATAATGGAGAACAGATTAAATGCCAGTATGACTACAAACAACAAATAAATGAGAAAGATAGGAGGTGCAGTGTAACCAGACTGTGTGTCACTTGGGTGCTTTCAGAATCTCATCTCCGCTTTTCACAGATGATGTGGCGGGAATGGGAATCAGCACCAAGTCTTAGGCCATGGTCCCTAGCCTCAACTATGGTCATAAGCTTTCGGTAGTGACTGAAAGAATGAGATCGCAGATACAAGCAATGATCTTTCTCCCAGGAGTGGCTGGTGTCTCCCTTATAGATAGGGTACAGAGCTCAGCCATTCAGCAAGGGCTCAGGGTAGAACCTTAACTCCTCTGCATTGAAAGGAGCCAGTTGAGGTGGTTCGGGCATCTGACAAGGATGCCTCCTGGGCGAGGTGTTACTGGCATGTCCCAATGGGAGCAGGTCCTGGGGCAGACTCAAGACACGCTGGAAAGATTATATCTCTCAGCTGGCCTGGGAATGCCTTGGTGTTCCCCTGCACAAGCTGAAGGAGATGGCCAAGGAGAAGAGGGTCTGGGCTTCTCTGCTGAGGCAGCTGCCCCCATGAACCAGCCCTGCATAAGTGGAAAAAAATGAATGGGTGGATAGATGGAGGTTTCCAGTTCAAATGTTAAGCAGGACTTTGCAGTGTCTTTTAAGACTGCACAGTGCAGTTTGTGTAACTTGGTTATTGTTAAAGTTATTGTCATCTGTAGTTATCGTTCAGCTTGATTTACTGGGTACCTGAAGACCTGTAAAGTTTTTTTTTTGTTTGTTTTGTTTTTTTTGCAGAAACTGTTTCAAAGCATTCCTTGCATCCCCCCCCCATCTTTCTTACATTCACATGACATCCCGTTTATCACACATAACCATGTGTTTTTTATATTAGATGTTGGGGTTTTTTTAGATCCGCTCACAAGCTACACCATCTTATAGTTCTTTGGAAAAATGTGTAACCCTACTACAGTATACCACTAATTATTTATTTATTATGTCTAGACTACACGGACGTGATTACTGCTAGTCTGCAAATTACATCTGGACACAGTGGCAGATAACAGCCAGGAGAGTGTTGACGTTCATTCGAAAACACTGTCAGTGCCCACACGAGCAGATGAAAAACACAGTCTAGCCAATGGTCATTTAACGGGACTGTCCTTCACAGCGTGGTCAAAAGGAGGTGAGTTTTTATGGTCGTGGTTTTATATTATAATAAATCCCTCTCCTAGCATTCGTGCTTTGGTTCCACTAAAAACCAAACTAGCCAACGTATTTCACAGTGTCAGAGAAAAGCCAGCCCCAAATAAGAGGAAGTTCATGTTTGATACTCGATACTCGGTGAAACTCATTTAAAGCGAGACTTGCAACAACGTGGGCGACACCACGCTAATAAATGGAGATGGAGGATGGGAGCCAGCGGCTAATCCGGGAATAGCAAAGCAGAGGCATGGAGGAAGACAGATGGGGCTTCGAAGGGGAGGAGGCAGTGCTTCAAAGCCCGAACACCTCTCTTCAGTTACTGCCGCCGAACGCGACACGAAACAGGCGAATGGCTAAGCTTTTAGCCCTGGTGCTGCTTCTGGTGCTTGCAGGAGTCCTGCCTTTACTAATCACGGTTTTACTCGGAAGTCAAAGGCATGCACCGCCGGGCAGCCAGGTAACATATACCCGAGACACTCTTAAGTTTTTCCGTTTAGAGCTGCCGCTGCTGAAATATTATTTTAACACTGCTTTAAAAAACCAAAAAGAGAGGAAAATAGTTTAGCACATATTAAACCATGTAAGCTATTATAAACGCAGCTAACTCATACGCCTTTAAATCCTCAGCTGATGCGTTCACGATATGTTTTACTCTTTATGTTTCCAAGCCAGCTGGGTCAAAGTTTATTCCCTCATGCAATGTTTTGATAAACTTGGCTACAGCATTAGCCAAAGCGCGTTGGCGGCGAAATTTCTACGAAATTATTCGCAGTTGTGAGTCGCGGGCACACTGAAGCCAAGCACGCGCGCTAGCTCGATACGCACGCACACGGCCAGCAAAACAGAGCGCACGTGCGCAAATGTTGTTACCGCGCCTGTCGCAGCTGTAGTTTGGCGTGCTTATTTACAGAAACGTAGTTGCTTAAAAATGCTTACAAAACCTTAAAAACGGCGTATGTAAAAGACACCGAGGAAGAACCCATCCTATTATCTGTGTTAGTTTCGTTGCCTAGGAAGAGGTGCCACAGGTCACTGCATTAACCGCTTCTTAGAGGGATGAACTCCAAAGTAAGGGATCTGTGATTCAGGAAAATATGGCTGGCGAGTTCATTTTATGACCACAGTGACCTGTGTTGTGCCACAAAGTGATTTCCGGTATTTGCTAAAAAACTGATTGCGGGTATTTAAACTGTTATAAGTGACCTGTTGGCATATACTCTGTCAAAAACATGTCAAACGCATTTCTTGTGAATTATATCAAGTTCTTTTGAGCCAGAAAGAATATTCTTATCACAAAGTAGAAGCCACAATCAGTTTTTGGCAAAGAGGATTTTATATATCTTTTATTTATTTAAAATGGGGGAAAAAAGTAATTTCAAGAGAGATCTGGCCAAGAGGCGAACAGAAATTGAAACAAATATAACATCACAGTTCTAAAAGAATATTTTATGTGACTGAAAAGGACTAGATTGTTTACAGGTACAATAATGCAGCATCATAAACATGCTGGCAAAGATACTTGGTCATCTCTTACATAAAGCCTTCCTAGATTGTTTTCACTACAGTCTTTTTACCAATAAAGTTCTTGGTAAGTAAAGATATTTATATATATGTTATAGATATTTATTACTTAGAAAAATAATTGCTGAAATAGAACACAGAAACATTGGAAATCACTTTTTGTCAGATGATCACTTTTTGGCACAACACTAAAAACTGTGTGGTCCTCAAACAAATGAGGTCATAATACTTCAGTAAATCTGAACCACAGATTCAGTGAAGCATCCAAAAAAAATTTAAAGACATTCATGTCAATGAATATCAATGTTTTGAAACCTGCTTCCTGCAGTAAAACAGGGTATATAGTTGTATAATGTATATAAAATGTAATGTATATATATATATATATATATAATCAGATTTGGAGAGTGTCTATCTTTTAGTCCCAAACCATTATTTAACCAGGAAGCAAAACTGTTGAAATTGATGTAATATTCCCTAAATGATGAGCTCATTTACCAGGCACCTATAGTTTGAGTGTTCCTGTGGTTATTGTTTCTAATATACATAAACAGTGTTCTGCTATTACACTTTGGTGAAAATAGTGTAGGGTAGATTGGCATAGAGTTATATCATATTTTTGGGGCATCTACATTCTAAAGTGTCATTATAATAAAGTATGCTAAGACTTTGTCTGTTTCCTTACAGCCAACCACGCCACCCGACCTGTCAGGTAAATGGTTAATACTGTGTTAGCATAAAGTTAAAACAGAAATGCCATTACCACATTTCAAACAATCTCTCTTTTCAATCTGTGTTGTAGTCAACAAACTAGAAACTTCAAGACATCAAAACTTGGATAATCCAGCTGCCATGCTAACAGGTAAAGTTAAAAAAGGTGTGTGTGTGTGTCTTTATCTTATGCTGATTTAAGTTTTTTTCATTAACCACACTTTGTATGGAGAACCTTTTTTTATGATAAATAAAAAAAGGTTCTGTGCCTAAATTATTTGCACATGACTCTGCAAGAAGTCATTCACTTTTACTCAAGATTGAAGCTAGCTATAAATCATAGACAAGTAGAAGCATAAGTAACCTTAGTTTTTCTTTTTTTTCTTCTTTAGCTCCTGTAGGGAATAACACGAATGGGCCGTACCTTCAATGGGCACATGACATCGGAAATGCTTACTGTCACGGGGGCTTCAGCTACTCCAATGGGGATCTTGTGGTGCCCAGAGATGGCTTGTACAGTGTCTACCTGCAGATCACGTATAGTGGTTCAGTGTGTCCTTTCCATAAAAAACTGATGAACAAGGTGTTGCATAGTTCAGAAGAATACAATAATGATATGACTCTCCTCTCATCAATCCACACAATGAGCTGCAGCGAAGATGTCTGGAGTAAATCCCTCTATACAGCTGGCTTCTTTTTCCTGAAAGCAAAAGACAAACTACGTGTGATGTCATCACATCCAGAATATATTACCAAGAAAGAATACGAAGTGTTCTTTGGCGCTGTGCTTTTTCCTCACTAATATCTATATCACATACCCAAGATTGCCCGAATCTGATCTTGAGGATGGTTTTTAGCCTCTTCTCCAGGAAAATCAGTGTATTTTATGGTTTCCCCTTTACTCCTTTTGCTCATGAAACATATGCAGCTACTGATTGATTAACAGCAGTGAGAAGCTATTGAACAAGCTATGACAGCGGGTTAATTTCACCCTATGCAAGTTATAAGCTGCATTGTTTTTTACTCATTAACGACAGCTTACTTTACATGCTGCCTCCTAAATAGTGGTTTCCTGGTATAAAATATAATATATGTCCTTGACAGCACCTAACTCGTATAACTGCAAAACTCATCAATTATATCCTACATAGCCTACTTCTTATTTTATATGTCTGGAATTAAAATATGTATTTTGCCATTGTGATAATTGTTGGTGATGGTCCCTTTTAAAGTGTTTTGAAATATTTTCTCAAGTTCGGTTTAAATTTCTCAAAGTCAAACAGTCTCAAGATCTAAAAGCAAAAGAGCCGAAGACATGACCAAGTATGAACTTTATGCTGAAATAGAGACACTGCTCAGAAGTTTTCCGAAGACAGTGAATCGTTAGCCCATAATTTCCAGCCACACATATACTGTTGTCATCATGACTGTATTTATTTCCGGTCACAACTAAGAAGGACTTGGCCTGTTTGGACTGGCCCCAAAAGTGAGTCAGTTCTCATAGATCTCTAGTTCAGAGTCCTACACTGTACAGCATTTAAACATTATGTTTACAGCATTTTACTGAAATAGTTTTGGTCTCTGTAGCTAATTCCTCGCTTAATTTTTCCATAACTCTCTCATTTAAATTGTATCGAGATTTAAAAGTTACACTGAAGGCCACTTCGCCTAAATTGGAGGCTGATACTTTAAGCTGTAAGACTCCATCTCAGCTAACTAAAAACGAGACTTCTTGGCTAAATACCATGTACTGCGAAAAATTAGGTTTTAAAACAAGAGGTTATATTGGCTCAAAGGACACCAGTGGAAAGTTAATTGGCCACATGGTGAATGATGCAGGAAACAAAAAGGAGTGGAAGCATTAGCTGAAATATGAATTTTTTGTACAGTTGTAAATACAGTTGTGCTGTGGTATGCTGATTAAATGCAGCACTGGTTGCTTAGTGTCCAGTCCTGTAGTCATTGTAACATGTTTGTAGGAGTCTAAACCTGTGATGCTCTCATCAGGTAATAAAGCTTAAATGTGGTGATAAAAGCATCTCAGCGCCACACAACTTTTATTGTGTTTTGACATGATGTTTAAAAGATTTAGCACAGCAGTTTGTCCGTATGAGCACTGTGCATCGCTGGTGTCAGTGTTTTAACGCTGACGGTAAGAGAATTTCTCTGAGTCATATACTCATAGTTTATTGATGTGTAATAGGAAGCATGTGCAATGTTGGGGGGAATGCTTACACCACTGCACTACCTGCAGGTGTGGCTCGAGATGTTTGAGGGATGCTGGAAGACTCAGTTGCAGAGTTAGTGATGGATTACATTGTATACCATAGTATTTATATGTGGTAGAATGTAACTATTGTTTGTTGTTTTTTCCACGGGATTCATTGTAAACTGATGAAAAGATATATGTGTGAAACTTCACTTTATACTTTTAACCTACGAGTTGCTGCTGTGTGCTCATATATACCTATTTAACAAGCCTAGAAATATGTGTTTGTATTTAATTATTTAATTCATTGCTTGCAGGGAATTCTATACTTGGTGGTATATAAATCAGCATTTCCTACAATGAAAGAAATTACATAATTTGTGAACTTGTATATTTGTGCGAGTTGTGGGAATAGTTTCTAAAATAAAAGTTTATGCCAAGACACGATTTCCCGTTTTTTGGTGATCATTACAGATTTGTTTCACTTTCTGACCTTACATGTAAGACATTTCCTCATATTTCAAATGTTTCATGTCCAAAGTCAGAGGCTCAGTTTGTGGGAACTGTTTGTCTCTGCAAGTAACGGTTCTGTGCCTGAAACTGTCAGTGGGTGGAAAGTTTTAGTTTTCACTTTATCTTTTCTCCTGATGAATGGTTTCTTTGGTAAAAGGGAGTGTGTTTGTTGCATCTTCACATCTCTAAGATAACCTAATGTTATGGTATTAAAGCAGTTGTCCATAGTATTTGCTTTCCCAGTTACAAGCAGAATATTTTTGTAAGACCGCTCCCTTGAGGCACTGTTCCTGGGGATTCCTGGCAAGACACAGCCACTTAGTCATTGCAGTGAATCACAAGTGGAAACTTTTTCTGTTTTTGTGCTCCACCTAACCGGGCTGAAGACAAAGCTTTCCTTCAACCAGGAACGTTTTCTCAAGATATTCAGGAAGCTCAAACTTTTATACACGGGCAGTTTGGCAAGTGATTTACAGCAGCACTCAATTTTAAGTAAATCTCTTCTTTATCTTAATGGAGCAAATTAGCAACCAGGAACTATTTCCTGCTTATTGAACTGCACCCAGAAATCTCAATCACCCTGCAGAAGGAAGCATGCACTTTGCCCTGATGAATGATTAAATGATTGTGTGACAGGTGTAAATAATGATAAGATGTGATCAGTTCTGTTATTTTGGGATATCTGAGGATATTGTTCCTCACACTGTGGCTGTTTTTGTAACACGTGACCTGTTTCATCGCAGCGTTTGATGGAAAACATGTTTTTTCCATACAACTCTGCAAAGAAGCATGAGCCAAAATCTCTCCACAGCAGCATAAAAAACTCAACCAAATGCTTGATTTATAGTCTTGCTGCCAACTGTGGCATCAAAAGTTGTTACGTAAGGGGGCAATTATACTCATCAGCCATAACATTATGGCCACCTGCCTAATACTGATTCGACCCATTAAGGCATGGACTTCACTAGACCCCTGAAGGTGTGCTATGGGTGCTATAGGCACCAGGATATTAGATCTGGGCATTTAGAGGCCAAGTCAACACCTCAAACTCATTGATGTGCTCCCCAAACCATTTGTGAACCATTCTTTATGCTTTGCGGCAGAGCTGAAAGAGGCCACGGCCATCAGGGAATATTGTTTGCATAAAAGGGGCTACATAGTCTGGAACAGTGCTTGGTAGGTGGTACGTGGCAGAATCCACATGTCTGGGATGGTTTCCCAGCTGACCTTGCCGTCTTTCCATAGTGCATCTTAGTGCCACGTGTTTTCCAGATAAGTGATGCAAACGCTCCATGATGTAAAAGAAATGTGATTCAGGCCAGGTCACCTTCTTCCATTGCTCTGAGGTCCTGTTCTGTTACTCACATGCCCAGTGGGCACTTTTAGTGAGGGACAGGGCTCAGCACGGGCACCCTGACTGGTCCTTGGCTTAAAGTTCCATAATCAACAAATTGCAATGTACTGCGCATTTTGACACCTTTCTATCAGAACCAGCACAAATGATTTTGGCAATTTGAGCTACAGCAGCTTGTCTACTGAGGTCTTTTAACATGCTCCCCACAGGAGCCTTGGCTGTCCATGACTCTGTCACAGGTTCACCATTGTTCCTTCCTTCCTTGCTTTTCGTAGATACTGACCACTGCAGACCAGGAACACCCTACAAGAGTTGCAGTTTTGGAGATGCCCTGACCAAAGGTTCTGGAGCCAATGGGTGGTGGAGGGGACTCGCCCAGCCTGACTGCCTCGACATACAGGTGTTATCCGTGTTTGCCCAGTTTGATATGAAAAAACCCGAGTAGCATTGCAGGTCAAATGTTATCAGTCACACTGATCAGGCAGCTCCATTCTAGATCATGGCACTTAACCTGGGATGGTTTTAGAAGCCTGGACTGCAGGCTAGAAAAAAAGGCTAGAGTAACCTATTAGAGCTATTTGGACTAATATAGATTAATACTTTGATACTTTTATTGTTTCACAAAGGGTTAAAAAGGAAATGTCCATAGTTTAGACTCTAATTGCAGAAGATTTTATTAAAACAGCTTGGTAAAAGCAAAGCAAAAGTTAAAAAACAATTCTAATTTCAAGATAAGATAAAATAAGATAACCTTTATTACTCCCACACGTGGGAAATTTGTTTTGTTATAGCAGAAAGTGGACAATGCAAAGTTATATAGCAAAAATTAGAGAACACTGGAATACAATAAGAATAAGATTTTGTTCTCATCTGTGGGGAGAGAGAGGTTGGTGATGGCATTTCCAGCACTGACGATGTGTTCCACCTCAGTGCTCTGTGTTAATAGAAATAATACGGAAAACAGGATTCCTTGATAGCTCCCACATCATCTCCAAGTTATAATCCACAGGGAAAACTTTGGAAGTCTTAAGAAGCTGCAATCCACTAGGAAAATGATGAAAGTCCAAATCCTTCTCAGAGTTATAATTAAACACCGCAATGATGATAATGATGATGATGACGATGAGCAGAAATAGAGTTCAATCCAAGTCCAATCTGTAAGTTCACCGTGGCCATCTCCCCTTGGCACCTCTGCTGGAATTTCAATTGGTGAACTCCTGAAATCCAATCCTTTTAACTGCTCAACTTGCAGGGAGCCAGAGACTGATCCAGAACGCCTCCAGGCATCCCAGTTTATACTTCAAGTGCCCACTCATCCCAACTCTCTAATATCTAGTAAACCAATCAGGTGTACATAAGATTCACTGATCATTAAGCATAATCCCAATTAAACCAAATATGTTTTCTTAGAACTTAGAACTTTCTTATTGTCATTGTGCAGATTGAAAATCTGTTCACACTCTTAATTTGCATTTATGGTTCGGACAGCCCACGGGTAGAAGCTGTTCTTTAGTCTTTTGGTTTTGCACCTGATTGATCTGAACCTTTTTTTCTGCAGTTCTGATGACCCTCTGGAGCCTCTTCTTGTCCGCTGTTGTGCAACCAGTGTACAACACAAGGATGGCGTGCACCAGCATACTCTCACACAATAATAGGTTAGTCTGCAGCCTGTTCCATCTCAGAACCCTCAGGAAATGGAGGCGCTGCTGTCTGAAGCCTACCGTACTAAATCATAAACTGTAAAAGTCAGATATTCAGAGACCTCGTGTGGGCTCTCATTTACTCTCTCTCTCTCTCTCTCTCTCTCTCTCCCTCTCACACACACACACACACTGTCATATCACTCAAGGCTATTTCTACACAGTCAGCTAGGCCTGAGTTGGGCATGTCTCCAAAATCTTTATTTTTTAACTTTTATTTTTATTGATCATTTTAGCCAAACTCAAACATCTTTATACTTTATATATTATAATTACTGATTATGTTCTGTTCAATATTGAGCATAATTAACTATCAGCAAATTCACATATAAATGATAATTCTATGTTTAATCTGGTGGAGAGTACCATATTTAAACCCTCCATTTGACCTTAGAACTGAAGAAGCTTTTCGAATGAGAGGTGAAAGATCTTCAAGTGACTTAAAGAAGTCCAGACGCTTTTTTCTCCCAAAGCTCCTTAGACTACAGTGACCTAGATGACTAAGAGCCTTCACAGACATTACTAACTAATAATCACATCTTATTCTTGCCGTATTGTCTTTTTACATTTTTTAAATTTTTGTTACATTCTTCTAATGTCAAACGTTTATCTCTAGGAACACTGTGAGATCTAGATTTTTCAGACACATTCCTCAGTCAGACCACACATTCTCATTGTGCTGAGACCTGACTCTCACTCTCACAGTTTATATAGTGCTAAATCACTACAGCAGTCACCTTAAAGGCACTTTATATTATAATGTAATATAATACCCTACAATACATATTATCACATGTGCGATAGTTTTGGCATAAACCAAGATTCCATTCCAACAAAGAAAGAGCACTTCTTATATGATAACAGAAATTAAAAAAAAAAAAAATATGACTGAGATTTGATTTAAATTCTCTAATTCCACAGCAATGAAATGCAAACCTGTTAATTTACACAGTTAAGAGCAACAAATACAGAAGTTCAATATTTCAAGTCCAATCTACTTTTAGCATTTAGCCACAAAGGAATCTTTTACATAAACAGGATATGATGCAAAGGCAATAGGCGCTAAAATGAGGATGTATAGAAGAGTTTTATTTTCATGAACTTCATCAAAAGTGCAGGAAAGTACTTTCTGTACCCGTTCTCCTGCATACACTCTAACAATGCCCTGTGGATTAAGTCAATCTCAGGTAATCTCAGTTGTAAACCCTGTTGGAGAAGAAGCTTCTGGTGAAGGTGAGATGCTTTCAAGAAACTTAAAGATGTTTAGTTACTTTTCTTTCCAAGCTCCTTAGATTACCAAGTCGTAGGATACCTTGCTCTTCTTGGCATGATTCCTTATCACTTTGGTTAAATGAATGAAAATTGGATCACTAGATGGCTTCTTGATGCTCAACACAAGGCTCCAGCCTGTCTCTCTCAACCACCCAGGTTAGGAGGGAACTGAGGAGGATTAAAGCCAAGAAGGCAGCAGGCCCAGATGGCATCAGCTTGAGGGTCGTCAGGTCCTGCGCAGCCCAACTGTGTGGGGTGATGGAGCACCTCTTCAACCTGAGCCTGAGGCTGGGGAGAGTCCCACAGCTCTGGAAAACCTCCTGTGTTGTACCAGTGCCAAAGACTTCATGCCCCAAGGACCTCAACAGCTACAGGCCGGTGGCTCTGACATCCCACCTGATGGAGACCCTGGAGCGGTTGGTCCTGGCTTAGCTTCGGCGCCTGGTGAGCTCATCACTGGACCCACTTCAGTTTGCCTACCAACCTGGCATTGGAGCGGATGATGCCATCATCCACCTCCTACATCGTTCCCTCGCTCACCTGGAGACCGCTGGAAGCACTGTGAGAATCATGTTCTTTGATTTCTCCAGTGCCTTCAACACTATTCTTCCCTCGGTTCTGAAGGACAAGCTGGAGAACTCTGGAGTGGACCATCACCTCACTACCTGGATTTTGGACTACCTCACCGACCGACCACAGTATGTGAGGACTCAGGGCTGTGTGTCGGACAGGGTCGTCTGCAGTACGGGGGCCCCACAGGGAACGGTTCTGGCTCCGTTCCTCTTCACCATCTACACTGCAGACTTCTCCCACAACTCCACCCAGTGCTTCCTGCAGAAGTTCTCTGATGACTCTGCAATAGTCGGCCTCATCACTGATGGGGACGACAAGGAGTACAGAGGACTGACTCAAGACTTTGTGGACTGGTGCCAGCTGAACTACCTCCAGATCAACGCCAGTAAAACCAAGGAGCTGGTGGTAGGCTTCAGCAGGCACAAGCATTCTCCACTGCAACCACTGAACATCCAAGGTATGGACATTGAGGCTGTGGACAGCTACAGGTACCTTGGTGTTCATCTGAACAACAAACTGGACTGGACTCATAACTCAGACGCCCTCTACAGGAAAGGGCAGAGCAGGCTGTACCTGCTGCGGAGACTCAGGTCGTTTGGAGTGGAGGGCCCACTCCTGAAGACCTTCTATGACTCTGTGGTGGCCTCTGCCATCTTTTATGGTGTGGTCTGCTGGGGCAGCAGCATCTCTGCTGGGGACAGGAAGAGACTGAACAGGCAGATCAGAAGGGCCACCTCTGTTCTAGGATGCCCTCTGGACCCAGTGGAAGTGGTGAGTGACAGGAGAATGGCGGCTAAGCTGTCATCACTGTTGGACAACATCTCCCACCCCATGCAGGACACTCTGACAGCACTGAGCAGCTCCTTCAGTGGCAGGCTGCGGCACCCACGGTGTGGGACGGAGAGATTTTGCCGGTCTTTCCTCCCCACTGCTGTCAGACTCTACAACAAAGACTTTAACTGATCAAACACACACATCCACACATGTGCAATAAGACTAAGTGCAATAATCTTTTCTGGCATCGTTGTAGTTTTACTCAGTTGTATATAGCATTTGTATTCTATTTTTATCTTATTGCATATTTTATTCTATTTTATTCTACTGTATATAGTATTTTATTTTATTCTATTCTGTACAGTTGTGTACTGTATTTATTCTTATTGTATTCTAATTTTTGCTTCATAACTTTTGCACTGTCCACTTCCTGCTGTGACAAAACAAATTTCCCACGTGTGGGACTAATAAAGGTTATCTTATCTTATCTTATCTTATCTCTTGTGTAATTAGCAGGAAATAATCTGTCAATCCAATCACAAAGAAGATATTTCCTTTGATGAAAGTTAAAGTAAGGAAAAGTGATGCAACCTTGAAAATGGCTTTAATCTGACCTAAAACATCACTTTTAGTTTGAGATCATTTTTGGCCTGCTAAGTTGTAGCTGAGGTCAGTGACAGACTTCATAAATACTACATAATTATTATTATTATTATTGTTATAATAATAATAATAATTATTGTCATTAGTGCTCCCCAAAAGTTGATCCTGTTCATCTGGACGTAGTGTTTTCAGTGGGAGAAACGTTTCATTGCTCATCCAACTGACTTCTTCAGTCTCAGCTGACTGCAGGTTTCCCCAATCTTATAAACAGTACATTTGCATAATGACTGAAACTAGCACCACTGAAGGAACAATGGGCTGGGAGGTCAGTTCCTTGATCATTAATATGCAAATTCTCATGACCATTGATCAACAACCGCTGATCAAAGACCACTGATCAATGGCAATGAGAACCATTCACAGAGAGTTGGGGAATGGCTGCAATCACAGCATTGTAATATGGTGAAAGACGTACCCTTAGGCGCCCTCCTTGATTCAGAGATGGTCTTTCCTTTTTCACGTCCTCCTCCTCCTTGACTCCCCGCTCAAACCAGCGCTCCTCATCATATCAGCGATCATATTAATGATCAAGGAACTGACCTCCCAGCCCATTGTTCCTTCAGTGGTGAAACATTTCTCCCATTGAAAATGCTACGTCCAGATGAACAGAATCAGCTTTTGGGGATTTACTTACCTGGATGATTGAGCATGCATCAAGACGAAAATATTATTAGTGCTGTAATTATGTTGGTGATGTAAGAGAAAAATACATCAGTACATCAGGACTAGTAGTTCCATACTAGCAGAAGCTGCAAAAATCAAGCTTGTCAAAAGAGGATATAGAAGTTGTCTAGCCTTCTTTCAGACCTGTTGTTTGACTGTGAGGTGTCAAAGTGAGTTTGAAACCTGGGTTTCACTGATGAACATGGCGACAATATCTGTCTGATGCAATTGCATGAATCTGCATGAAAATGTAGACAGTGGGAAGGAAAAACTCCCTTTTAACATGAAGAAACTCAAGCAAAAGCAGTTTCCAGAGCTGAATGTTTTCTTAGCAGTAGAATCGGTTAATATTCCTCAAAGCCAATGCAAGCACAAAGGCTTAGAGTAAATACTGAAAGGAAGGAGTCCTTTATGGCTTTCCCTGACAGACATGCTGTATTTGAGTTGTTTTGGTTCTTGAGAACCCAAGAACCAAGATACACTGAATTATGGCGTATGTGGGAGTGATCAGTCATTTCCAAATCATTTGTCAATGAGCAAGGTTACAGAGTGCAACATACAGAGTGCAAAGTTTGCAAGGGAACACAAACAAGGAAGCCCTGGTTGTTAACTCTGGAAATTATTTGACCATCACCCATCCAACTTAGGTTACTTATGTGTCCTTGCAAAGATGTGGCCACTATTTTAAGCAAACACTACAGTCAAAATGGCTAATATAAGTGCTGTTGCACACCACTATAAAATCAATAAGATTATATAGAAAATGTAAATTAGTCAAAAACTAGAAAACTAGAAATAATTAAAAACACTAAGGCAGGATGTTTTTAATTATCCCTAACCCCTTACCCTAATAATTTGTGTTTGACTGAAAATCCAGTCCCTACCCTCACCTATGGTTGGGGAGAGGGAGGTCTGGGCTTCTCTGCTTAGGCTGCTGCCCCCACGACCCGGCCCCAGATAAGCGGAAGAAGATGGATGGATGGATGGATGGATGGATGGAGGGAGGGAGGGAAATTCAAAGAGAAACATGGGGTTTGTGTCCTTATGAGAAACATGGGGTTTCTCTTTGAATGGGCTGGCAAGTCATCTGCTAATCAAAGGGTGTTTGGATTCATGGCTCTGAACTCTGAACGCCGAAGTATCCTTGGGCAAGCTGGTGGCAAAGCTACATGCTTTGTCAGGCCAAATGCATGCATTGCAGAGATGCATCTTACAGATGGTGGCCTCTTCAGAGTTTTCCATGTAGTGTTTAGTGAATTTGCAATAAGGTTTGAGGGGTATTTTTTATTATTGGGAAATACATGTTTGAAGTCATAAAAAAACAGAAACTGCAGAGCTATGAAAATAGTCACAGCACTCAGCAGAAAAAGTGGAAGTGGAACATCTATGTCACACCACAATCAAAAACATACGTCTTATGACTTTGACGTCATTAATCAGACCTGTGGTTAGCAAATTACAATTTTTTTCATGTGACTCTTTCTTGGAAATACAATTCAGTTTCTTGGCCCATTAACTGAACTGCAAACAAACTTTTTTTTGTTGTTGTTGCAACAATGGAAATTGATTAACATCATCTTTGTAGATTATTGCAAAAAGACATATTAAGAAGAAAATCCATATGCAGTTTAACGTTCACATTCAATATGCAAAATGCATGATTGCTGTTTTTGTACATATTTTTTTGTTAGGTAATGGATGTAAAATGTAATTGGCTATTTTTAGAAAATCACATGCTTTTGATTACCAAATACTTTCTGATTTCCAGAGAATGTCTCCAAACCATTCATGTTTTTAAAAAAAAAAAGAACAAGAAGAAGAAAACCAAAGCAAACGATGCATTCTCAGCAAGAAGGGTCCTATAAAAAACTGTTTCCTTATAAACAGTACAATCTATATACAGGGAGTGCAGAATTATTAGGCAAGTTGTATTTTTGAGGAATAATTTTATTATTGAACAACAACCATGTTCTCAATGAACCCAAAAAACTCATTAATATCAAAGCTGAATGTTTTTGGAAGTAGTTTTTAGTTTGTTTTTAGTTTTAGCTATTTTAGGGGGATATCTGTGTGTGCAGGTGACTATTACTGTGCATAATTATTAGGCAACTTAACAAAAAACAAATATATACTCATTTCAATTATTTATTTTTACCAGTGAAACCAATATAACATCTCCACATTCACAAATATACATTTCTGACATTCAAAAACAAAACAAAAACAAATCAGCGACCAGTATAGCCACCTTTCTTTGCAAGGACACTCAAAAGCCTGCCATCCATGGATTCTGTCAGTGTTTTGATCTGTTCACCATCAACATTGCGTGCAGCAGCAACCACAGCCTCCCAGACACTGTTCAGAGAGGTGTACTGTTTTCCCTCCTTGTAAATCTCACATTTGATGATGGACCACAGGTTCTCAATGGGGTTCAGATCAGGTGAACAAGGAGGCCATGTCATTAGTTTTTCTTCTTTTATACCCTTTCTTGCCAGCCACGCTGTGGAGTACTTGGACGCGTGTGATGGAGCATTGTCCTGCATGAAAATCATGTTTTTCTTGAAGGATGCAGACTTCTTCCTGTACCACTGCTTGAAGAAGGTCTCTTCCAGAAACTGGCAGTAGGACTGGGAGTTGAGCTTGACTCCATCCTCAACCCGAAAAGGCCCCACAAGCTCATCTTTGATGATACCAGCCCAAACCAGTACTCCACCTCAACCTTGCGCCAGCAAGGTCTGAGTCGGACTGGAGCTCTCTGCCCTTTACCAATCCAGCCACGGGCCCATCCATCTGGCCCATCAAGACTCACTCTCATTTCATCAGTCCATAAAACCTTAGAAAAATCAGTCTTGAGATATTTCTTGGCCCAGCCTTGACGTTTCAGCTTGTGTGTCTTGTTCAGTGGTGGTCGTCTTTCAGCCTTTCTTACCTTGGCCATGTCTCTGAGTATTGCACACCTTGTGCTTTTGGGCACTCCAGTGATGTTGCAGCTCTGAAATATGGCCAAACTGGTGGCAAGTGGCATCTTGGCAGCTGCACGCTTGACTTTTCTCAGTTCATGGGCAGTTATTTTGCGCCTTGGTTTTTCCACACGCTTCTTTGTGAGTTGTGTATGTATTTGGGTCCCATATGAAGGAGCCGCCAACAGACATTACTCCAACTTTCCTGACCACGGGTGTTCTGAGCACGCTCAGACAGGCTGACATTGTAGCTCATTCCTGTTGACTATTTTGAATGAAACGCTTGATTGTTCGATGATCACGCTTCAGAAGCTTTGCAATTTTAAGACTGCTGCATCCCTCTGCAAGATATCTCACTATTTATGACTTTTCTGAGCCTGTCAAGTCCTTCTTTTGACCCATTTTACCAAAGGAAAGGAAGTTGCCTAATAATTATGCACACCTGATATAGGGTGTTGATGTCCTTAGACCACACCCCTTCTCATTACAGAGATGCACATCACCTAATATGCTTAATTGGTAGTGGGCTTTCGAGCCTATACAGCTTGGAGTAAGACAACATGCATGAAGAGGATGATGTGGACAAAATACTCATTTGCCTAATAATTCTGCACTCCCTGTATATGTACTTCCTAGCACAGGAAGTACATATATATACACCATGCCACCAACCACGCCCGGCCACACTCACTTCTCCATCTGGCAATCTGATGGGTTTGACGGTTGTCATTGGAATGGTACTTCTTACTGCATTGTGCCAAGTTTAAAGTTTGGTGGGTGGGGGGATTGTAAGGAGTTGGACAAGGCACTTTGCCACAATTTCAAGCTCCCAACTTTGAGAGAAAAGTTATGGCTTCTTCGTGGTCCAGCATGACTATGCACCACTACAAAGCAACCATAAAATCGTGGTTGGGCGAGTTTTGTGTGGAAGAACTTGACTGGCCTGACCTCAACCTGATAAAACACCTTTGGGAAAAATTAGACCTGAGACTGTGAGCCATGTCTTCTCATCAAAACTTTCCATAAACACATTCCTAAACCTTGTGGAAAGCCTTCACATAAGAGTCAAAGCTGTTACAGTTGCAAAGGGTGGTTTGACATCATATTAAACCTTACGGATTAAGAATGGGATATTACTCAAGTTCATATGTGTGTGAAAGCAAATGGCCATCTAGTGTATGTGCACTGTGACAAGGCAGCCTTTTGCAGCTCGATTTCCAGTGAGGAAGACTGAGACACAGTATGGTGGAAGCAAGAGGAGTTTATTTGCCATGGCAATAAGATAAGATAAGATAAAGCTTTATTAGCCTCACATGTGGGAAAAAGTTTTTGGTCATGGCAGAAAGTACAAGTTAAGAGCAATAAAAAAAATTAAGAAAAAAAAAGCAATAGAACAGAATAAAATAAAATAGAACAACATATAACACAAAATAGAATAAAATACCATATACAATAGAATAAAGTACTATACAAAATAGAATAAAATACTTTGTTATATTAGGAAAATAGCACTAGATAATATTGTATATCAGGGAGATAGGGCAAAAGGGGGTTACCATTGTTTATTGCAGGGGTCTGCAACCTTTTACACCCAAAGAGCCATTTGGACCTGATTTCCACGCAAAAGAAAACACTGGGAGCCGCAAATACTTTTTGACATCTAAAATGAAGATAACACTGTATCAGTAGCGGTTTTTGATACGGGCGACACGGCCAGTTGCCCGGGGCGGCATCGTGGTGGGGGGCGGCATCACGGCATCATCAAAAAAAAAAAGTGCCAGCGCATATTGGGAATGTCATAGGCACCGATCGGTTTTCTATCGCCTATTTGCTGGGAGTAAGGGTGCCCTCCGTTTGCGAGGTGCGCCTGGTGCTTGCGGCACAGAGAGGAGAGGGCGGGGCGGCAGGGGATTCACTGGCTGGCTGAAGCAGCATTTACTAACAAACTCTCAAAATAAAACAAAATAAAAACAAACCAACAAACACGAAAACACCAGACATTATGATACAGACTTACAATTTGCACCGATGTTTTTTCGAAATTCTATACGCGAAAAGTGAGCGCGAGAGCCCTCGGTGCACCTGCTCGCTGCTGAAGTCAAAGTAAACTTTATTGTCATCTCCGCTACATACAGTCCAGTATATAGAGAGACGAGACGATGAGGCTCCAGTTACAGCAGTGCAAGTAAACAAACAATAAATATAAGAAGAGTAAGAAAATAAATATACACTTTAGGACTCGGGGCAAAGGGATCAATGACAATTTAAAATTTATAATTTACAGTTTGATGATTTAAAGTCTCACACAACTCGTCGAAAGGAAAGGGGGGCTGGCTGCTTCCAAATAGAGCAGATTTCATTCATAATGTTGTAAATCCAAGCCCATTATGTATTCATGATTTGAATCCTGGGTTGTGCGAAATCCCAGAAA
Organism: Oreochromis niloticus; assembly: GCF_001858045.2. Taxonomy (NCBI): domain Eukaryota; kingdom Metazoa; phylum Chordata; class Actinopteri; order Cichliformes; family Cichlidae; genus Oreochromis; species Oreochromis niloticus. The sequence goes on along the minus strand of NC_031977.2, from coordinate 3,466,138 downwards.
TACACCCTAGACAAAGTGAATCTGTGAACTAAGGTGTAGGTCTATTAGGTTATGTTGTGGTGATCCTCTGGTTGGGGGATGGGTGTTCATACTGGAGTGCAAAATTAAAACCAAAGCCATCAGGTGCTCAGTTTAGAAAAAAGAGAAAGAAGAGGAGGAGAAACGAGCAAAAGATACAGGTAAGCAGATGTCATTGGATAATGGCAGGTCATGTATCCTGAAACAATCAGAATCAGAATACTTTATTAATCCCTAAGGAAATTATGTGGGTTACAGTTGCCCCAAGAAGAAATGGTAAAAATAGTAACAGTAACAGACTAAACTCCAAACAATACATTATGTTACAGATTTTAATATTAATTATTCATTGTCAATTGTTGATTTGTCCTGTTCTCATTGTATGACGAATTATGATGGCTGTTTGGTAGCCGTTTGCATACTATGCATACTCTCTCTCTCTTCATATGTGCGTGTGTGTGTTTCTGTGGTGAAATTCAGTATGGTTCCGACAACAGTTTTATGTTAATGTACATGCCTTAATATGTTTTGTGTGTGTGTGTGTGGGGGGGGGAGTGTTCAGTGGGAGTGTTCGCCCAGGGCGCCAAACAGGCTAGGACCGCCACTGCACTGTATATATTGTTTTTTATCTTTATGCTTTGTGTGAACAACTAAGGTGTGTTGCTTATGAAATCCATGAAGTGCTACAGAGAAAATTAAATTATATTTATGTAATCAACACATTTTGAACTCTTAAAGAAATATAACAAAAGGAAAGACACCAACCTGAACTAAAATGATCCATGTAGCAAACAAAAACTGTTATCAGCCGCCACCCTTATATCGCCTTTGGGCTGTTGGAGCCTTGACCTGACTCTTAAAAAAATAATTGGAAAAAAGCACTATGCTGCTGAAAAATGAAAAATAGATATTTGCAAAATTCTGCCTAAATATGTATTTTACCTGGTTAATACGTGCGGCGGGGCGTGGTTTGCAGCGCCGCTGCAAGGGAGGCGGACGCACCTGAGCGACACCCGCAATCACGCCTCGCTGCCTTTACGTCTGTGCTATCTGTGCTGTTGTGTTGTTGGTGGTGTATGTCGGGCTGTGAGCTGAAAAGCTACAGCCGGCTGTATGCGTACAGCAACCGTGTGTGAAAAGTGCTCAATAAAGAGATGCTCAAAAGCATGCTCATGGAAACATCGTTGGGTCTGCCGTGTTTGTTTACAATGGGACTTCTGCTCCTGAACCTCTGCGCACAGAGTCCGCAAATCGGGGCTATACAAAGTCAGTTTACGCAGGACTGTAAGCTGTCATCTGTCAGGCGTGAGCGGGGTTTGTCTTTAACATAGTTCACGGTGGAGAACAGCTGCTGACATAATGTGGATCCGAAGATCCATAATTGGCCTACCTGGGGTTGAAAGTCTCGATAAATGCACGGCGTTTCGGCGGGTATAGCCTACCGGCTTCCGCGAGTGTGACTCTTATTTTGAGCGATGAAAATATAATAGAATATAATTTTATTTTTATATTTCAATATCACAATAATCTTCCAATTTAGAGCTACGAGTTGAAAAGAACTAACATAAATAAAATACACTTCAGCTAAAAACTTCTAATTTATTTGCCCAAACCAGGCGGAGCCGCACTATAAGGACTAAAGAGCCGCATGCGACTCCGGAGCCGCAGGTTGCCGACCCCTGGTTTATTGGATGTGTGTGTGTCTGTCTGCACGTGTGTGGTCACCTGCAGAGACCATGTTGTAGAGTCTGACAGCAGTTGGAAGGAAAGACCTCCGAAATCTCTCCATCCCACATCGTGGGCCTGACACTGAAGGAGCTGCTCAGTGCTGTTAGAGTCTCCTGCATGGTGGGAGATGTTGTCCAACAGGGATGACGGCTTAGCCACCTTTCTCCTGTCACTCACTACCTGCACTGGATCCAGAGGGCATCCTAGAACAGAGGTGGCCCTCCGGGTCAGCCTGTTCAGTCTCTTCCTGTCCCCAAAAGAGATGCTGCCACCCTAGCAGACTAGACCATAAAAGATGGCAGAGGCCACCACAGAGTCATAGAAGGTCTTCAGGAGTGGGCCCTCCACTCCAAAAGACCTGAGCCTCTGCAGCAGGTACAGCCTTCGCTGTCCTTTTCTGTAGAGGCCATCTGAATTGTGAATGCAGTCCAGTTTATTGTTTAGATGAACACCAAGGTACCTGTAGCTATCCACAGCCTCAAGGTCCATACCTTGGATGTTCAGTGGTTGCAGTGGAGGATGTTTGTGCCTGCAGAAGTCCAGCTCCTTGGTTTTTCTAGTGTTGATCAGGAGGTAGTCCTGCTGCCACCAGTCATCAAAGCCTTGGGTCAGTTCTCTGTACTCCCTGTCGTCCCCATCAGTGATGATGCCGACAATTGGCCACGGCCAACAAACACTGGCATGTCAAGCCTTCTCACAGCACAAAAATAATTCTCCTGTCTAATGCCCAATGGCAGCCTTAAATACTCTCAGCTGTTAAGGACTAAACCATTATTTTACTTTCAGGTGAGTTTTGGCAGGCCCACAATGTGGTCCACTGCAACAACTTGTCAAATCAAATCAGTTTTTGGCTGTTGAGGGCCCAGCCCCCGAATGTCAGCAGAAAAACAAAGACAACATCACAACATTAGTCACTACGTACAGGTTTGTTCCTCGAGCAGGAATGAACTGCCTATTCACTATTACCTCAAAGGTAATAGTGAATAGTTTTATTCATCATTATTATTTTTTTGTTTAAATAAATTGCATGAATAAATAAATAAAAGTGCCGTATATAGAGAAAGTAACTCACTCAACAACATTCTGGAGGTGAAATATTACATCACGGGTTCACCAGTTTTACTTTAACAGTAAATACTTAACTTGGATAAACCAATGGGCACATCTAAAAAAAGACTTACCATTGTATGGGCAAGATCACCTTTTCATAGACAACACAAATCCTATTCCTGAGCCTGATGAATAGGTTTCACTTGGCACATTTCCTCTTGTTAGTCTGGCTGTGTAATTTCAAATATGTACAGTGCATGCCTTTGTGTGTGGGCTGAGGCACCCACATAAAGGCATGCACTGTGTACAGTACACATAGTGTATGAAGTTTAAGTTCAATGAAAGTTAATAAGAAAAATATGCTCTTATTTTCTTGTTTTAAACCAAAGTGATTTTGAGGCTGAATTGGCTGTCATATACATGTTCTAAAATTGTTAGTCTGAACTGAAAATCCATTCTCAGATTTTTGCTTTCCACAACACATTTGTAATGGTTAAGTTCAATTTTAACAATAAAGGCCTGTTAATTTGCAGCAGCTTGTATTGCAAGAAATACATTTAGGTGATTAAAAAAAATTCCTTACAATGCCCTGACAAAGCATAAATACAGGTTCAGCAGCCTGCTTATCTCATCAAACATCAAACTGGAAAAGAAACAAAAAAACAAACAAAACCTGAAATGTGTCTGTGAGTTTCTATCTACTCTGAAAATGTGCCATGGTCGTCTTTGATGATGTAATGCTGAGGCTCTTCTGATTTCTATTGTTACTTTCACTGCCACCTACACCAAATCTGTGGCATTTATGCGACCGAAGGTTTTCACCATGATGCAATCTTCCATTACTCTGTCTGTTTATCAGCACTTTGTCTTTCATACCTTATTGTGTCCTATGAAGGACAAAGTGTCCTGACATGAGTCATTCCAGGGTTCTTCTTAAGTACAGGATGAATAGCCTGTTTACATTAAAAAAAAACTTAGGTACAGTGCCTTGAAAAAGTATTCCTACCCTTGAACTTTTCCACATTTTGTCACCTTACAGCCACAAACTTGAAAGACCAACACAAAGTAGCACATAATTGTGAAGTGGTAAGAAAATAATACATGTTTCTTTTGCAATTTTAAGCAAATAAAAATCTGAAAAGCGTGCATTTGTAAGGTACATCTCTCACAATGCTGTGATTGCAGCTATTCCACAACTCTGTGTGAATGGTACTCATGGTTACCGATCAGTGGTCTTTGATCAATGGCCATGAGAATTTGCACATTAATGATCAAGGAACTGACCTCCATTGTTTACCAGTGGTGTTGGTTTCAGTCATTATGCAGATTTGCGAAACCTTTCTCCCACTGAAAATGCTCCGTCCAGACGAACAGAATCAACCTTTTGGGATAAGGTTGTAGAGTGGTTTTTATATAGTGCTTTTCTACTATATCTGAGCACTCAAAGCGCTTTACACAACTCGTTCATTCACCCAAGCACTTTTCTAAGTTTGTAGTGCTATCTAACTAACATTCATACACACATTCACACGCCGATGGATGCATCGGGGTTAGTATCTTGCCCAAGGATATTTGGCATGCAGACTGGAGCAGACTTGGATTGAACCACCAACCTTCCAATAAGTAGGTGACCTGCTCTACCGCCTGAGCTACAGCCACCCCGGATGCAAACCTACCAAGACATGGCTGTCAAACTAAACTGACAAACCGAGCAAGGCGAGCACTGGTCAGAAGAAGCTTCCAAGATGGTCACTCTGGAGGAGCTGCAGAAATCCACAGCTCATGTGGGAGAATCTAAATGTAAGTTATGTTCTCCACAAACCTGGCCTATATGGAAGAGTGCCAAGAAGAAAGCCACTGTTGACCGAAAGATGTAAAAAGTCCAATTTGGAATTTACCAGGAGCCGTGTAGGGGACATGGCAAACATGGGCCCCAAAGTTGAACTTTTGGGAATAAATGCAAAGCAAAGCTACATCTGGTGGTGGTGGTGGCAGCATCATGCTGTGGGGATGCTTTTCTTCAGCAGGGACAGGGAAGCTGGTCAGAGTTGATGGGAAGATGGATGGAGCCAAATACAGGGCAGACCTACAGGGAGTGCAGAATTATTAGGCAAATGAGTATTTTGTCCACATCATCTTCTTCATGCATGTTGTCTTACTCCAAGCTGTATAGGCTCGAAAGCCCACTACCAATTAAGCATATTAGGTGATGTGCATCTCTGTAATGAGAAGGGGTGTGGTCTAATGACATCAACACCCTATATCAGGTGTGCATAATTATTAGGCAACTTCCTTTCCTTTGGTAAAATGGGTCAAAAGAAGGACTTGACAGGCTCAGAAAAGTCAAAAATAGTGAGATATCTTGCAGAGGGATGCAGCAGTCTTAAAATTGCAAAGCTTCTGAAGCGTGATCATCGAACAATCAAGCGTTTCATTCAAAATAGTCAACAGGAATGAGCTACAAAGTCAGCCTGTCTGAGCGTGCTCAGAACACCCGTGGTCAGGAAAGTTGGAGTAATGTCTGTTGGCGGCTCCTTCATATGGGACCCAAATACATACACAACTCACAAAGAAGCGTGTGGAAAAACCAAGGCGCAAAATAACTGCCCATGAACTGAGAAAAGTCAAGCGTGCAGCTGCCAAGATGCCACTTGCCACCAGTTTGGCCATATTTCAGAGCTGCAACATCACTGGAGTGCCCAAAAGCACAAGGTGTGCAATACTCAGAGACATGGCCAAGGTAAGAAAGGCTGAAAGACGACCACCACTGAACAAGACACACAAGCTGAAACGTCAAGGCTGGGCCAAGAAATATCTCAAGACTGATTTTTCTAAGGTTTTATGGACTGATGAAATGAGAGTGAGTCTTGATGGCCCGTGGCTGGATTGGTAAAGGGCAGAGAGCTCCAGTCCGACTCAGACCTTGCTGGCGCAAGGTTGAGGTGGAGTACTGGTTTGGGCTGGTATCATCAAAGATGAGCTTGTGGGGCCTTTTCGGGTTGAGGATGGAGTCAAGCTCAACTCCCAGTCCTACTGCCAGTTTCTGGAAGAGACCTTCTTCAAGCAGTGGTACAGGAAGAAGTCTGCATCCTTCAAGAAAAACATGATTTTCATGCAGGACAATGCTCCATCACACGCGTCCAAGTACTCCACAGCGTGGCTGGCAAGAAAGGGTATAAAAGAAGAAAAACTAATGACATGGCCTCCTTGTTCACCTGATCTGAACCCCATTGAGAACCTGTGGTCCATCATCAAATGTGAGATTTACAAGGAGGGAAAACAGTACACCTCTCTGAACAGTGTCTGGGAGGCTGTGGTTGCTGCTGCACGCAATGTTGATGGTGAACAGATCAAAACACTGACAGAATCCATGGATGGCAGGCTTTTGAGTGTCCTTGCAAAGAAAGGTGGCTATATTGGTCGCTGATTTGTTTTTGTTTTGTTTTTGAATGTCAGAAATGTATATTTGTGAATGTGGAGATGTTATATTGGTTTCACCTTTCTGTTCCTGCTCAAACACAGTGGTGTTTCTGAGTAGCTTTTCTGCTTAGCAATTTAATTTAAATCTTTTGATACATCCCTTTTTTATAGTATAATCTTAACGTGCTTCATCTGAATCACCCTTTCTGTGTACTCACTACCTAATTTATAGCCAAAGTATTCACTCACTGTCTCTTTACTGCTAGCTTAGCTCGTAGCCGACTCGTTAGCACCATGGCTACTTCACCTGTCCCTCCTGCACTTTCCTGCTCATTGTGTCAGATGTTTAGTTACTCCTCGGCCTCCTTTAGCAGTAATGATACCTGTAACAAATGTAGCATATTTGCAGCTCTGGAGGCCAGGATTACTGAATTGGAGACTCGGCTTCGCACCCTTCATTCACCCGTAGCCAGCCAGGCCCCTGTAGCTGGTGCAGCCGAAGATAGCGTAGGCCCCGCTAGCTGTTCCCCGGCAGACCCCAAGCAGCTGGGGAAAGAGGGCGGCTGGGTGATGGTGAGGAGGAAGCATAGTCCTAAACAGAAGCCCCAGGTACACCACCAACCTGTTCATGTGTCTAACCGTTTTTCCCCACTCGGCGACACACCCGCCGGGGGTCAAACTCTGGTAATTGGTGATTCTGTTCTCAGACATGTGAAGCTAGAGACACCGGCAACCATAGTCAATTGTCTTCCAGGGGCCAGAGCAGGCGACACTGAAGGAAATTTAAAACTGCTGGCTAAGGGTAAACGTAAATACAGTAAGATCATAATTCACGTCGGCAGTAATGACACCCGGTTACGCCAATCGGAGGTCACTAAAATCAATATTGAATCGGTGTGTAACTTTGCTAAAACAATGTCGGACTCTGTAGTTTTCTCTGGTCCCCTCCCCAATCAGACCAGGAGTGACATGTTTAGCCGCATGTTCTCCTTAAATTGCTGGCTGTCTGAGTGGTGTCCCAGAAACGATGTGGGCTTCACAGATAATTGGCAAACCTTCTGGAGGAAACCTGGTCTTGTTAGGAGAGACGGCATCCATCCCACTTTGGATGGAGCAGCTCTCATTTCTAGAAATATGGACAAATTCATTAAACCCCCCAAAATATGACTATCCAGAGTTGGGACCAGGAAGCAGAGTTGCAGTCTTACACGCCTCTCTGCAGCTTCTCTCCTCCTGCTACCCCCCCAAAAACCCATCTCCATTGAGACTGTGTCAGCTCCCAAAAAGACAAAAAACAAACCAAAAACCAGCAATAAACAACTTAAACAAGAAAAATCACAAAGAAAGAACAATACAGTATCCACATCTGAACCAAAGAGTAAAACAGTGAAATGTGGATTATTAAATATTAGGTCTCTCTCCTCCAAGTCTCTGTTAGTACATGACTTAATAATTGATCAACAAATCGATTTACTCTGCCTTACAGAAACCTGGTTGCAGCAGGATGAGTATGTTAGTTTAAATGAATCAACACCCCCGAGTCATTCTAACTACCAGAAATCTCGAAGCACAGGCCGAGGGGGCGGTGTGGCAGCAATTTTTCACACCAGTCTATTAATTAACGAAAGACCAAGACAGACTTTTAATTCATTTGAAAGCCTGATGCTTAGCCTCGTCCACCCCAGCTGTAAAACTCAGAAACCAGTCTTACTTGTTATCATCTATCGTCCACCTGGGCCTTACACAGAGTTTCTCTCTGATTTCTCAGACTTTTTATCTGATTTAGTGCTCAGCTCAGATAAAATAATTATTGTGGGTGATTTTAACATCCATGTAGATGCTAAAAATGACAGCCTCAACATCGCATTTAATCTGTTATTAGACTCAATTGGCTTCTCTCAAAATGTAAAAGAACCCACCCACCACTTTAATCACACTCTAGATCTTGTTTTAACATATGGCATAGAAACTGAACATTTAACAGTGTTTCCTGAAAACCCTCTGCTCTCTGATCATTTCCTGATAACATTTACATTTACAATAATTGATTACACAGCAGTGGAGAGTAGACTTTATCAAAGTAGATGTCTTTCTGAAAGTGCTGTAACTAAGTTTAAGAATATAATCCACCCACTGTTATCATCTTCAATACCCTGTACCAACATAGAGCAGAGCAGCTATCTGAACGCTACTCCAACAGAGGTCGATTATCTTGTTAATAATGTTACCTCCTCACTACGTACGACTCTGGATACTGTAGCTCCTGTGAAAACTAAGGTCTCAAACCAGAAGTACCTGACTCCGTGGTATAATTCTCAAACACGTAGCCTAAAGCAGATAACTCGTAAGCTAGAGAGGAAATGGCGTGTCACAAATTTAGAGGATCATCATTTAGCCTGGAGAAATAGTTTGCTGCTTTATAAGAAAGCCCTCCGCAAAGCCAGAACATCTTACTATTCGTCACTGATTGAAGAAAATAAGAACAACCCCAGGTTTCTCTTCAGCACTGTAGCCAGGCTGACAAACAGTCAGAGCTCTACTGACCCAACAATCCCTTTAACGTTAACTAGTAATGACTTCATGAACTTCTTCACTAATAAAATTCTTATCATTAGAGAAAAAATTACCAATAATCATCCCACAGATGTAATATTATCTACAGCTACTTTTAGTACCATTGATGTTAAGTTAGACTCTTTTTCTCCAATTGATCTTTCTGAGTTAACTTCAATAATTAATTCCTCCAAACCATCAACGTGTCTTTTAGACCCCATTCCTACAAAACTGCTCAAAGAAGTCCTGCCATTAATTAATTCTTCAATCTTAAATATGATCAACCTATCTCTAATAATCGGCTATGTACCACAGGCCTTCAAGGTGGCTGTAGTTAAACCCTTACTTAAAAAGCCATCTCTAGACCCAGCTGTCTTAGCTAATTATAGGCCAATCTCCAACCTTCCTTTCATATCAAAAATCCTTGAAAGAGTAGTTGTCAAACAGCTAACAGATCATCTGCAGAGGAATGGCTTATTTGAAGCGTTTCAGTCAGGTTTCAGAGCTCATCACAGCACAGAAACAGCTTTAGTGAAGGTTACAAATGATCTTCTTATGGCCTCTGACAGTGGACTCATCTCTGTGCTTGTCCTGCTAGACCTCAGTGCTGCGTTCGATACTGTTGACCATAATATCCTATTAGAGCGATTAGAACATGCTGTAGGTATTACAGGTACTGCACTGCAGTGGTTTGTATCATATCTATCTAATAGACTCCAATTTGTTCAAGTAAATGGAGAGTCCTCTTCACACACTAAGGTCAATTATGGTGTTCCACAGGGTTCAGTGCTAGGACCAATTCTATTTACATTATACATGCTTCCCTTAGGCAGCATCATTAGAAGACATAGCATAAATTTTCACTGCTATGCAGATGACACGCAGCTCTATCTATCCATGAAGCCAGGTATCACAGACCAATTAGTTAAACTGCAGGAATGTCTTAAAGACATAAAGACCTGGATGGCCGCTAACTTTCTGCTTCTTAATTCAGATAAAACTGAGGTTATTGTACTCGGCCCTGAAAATCTTAGAAATATGGTATCTAAGCAGATTCTTACTCTGGATGGCATTACCTTAGCCTCCAGTAATGCTGTGAGGAACCTTGGAGTCATTTTTGACCAGGACATGTCCTTCAATGCACATATTAAACAAATATGTAAGACTGCTTTCTTCCATTTGCGCAACATCTCTAAAATTAGAAATATCCTGTCTCAGAGTGATGCTGAAAAACTAGTTCATGCATTTATTACTTCCAGGCTGGACTACTGTAATTCTTTATTATCAGGATGTCCTAAAAACTCGCTGAAAAGCCTTCAGCTAATCCAAAATGCTGCAGCAAGAGTACTGACAGGGACTAGAAAGAGAGAGCATATTTCTCCTGTTTTGGCTTCCCTTCATTGGCTTCCTGTTAAATCCAGAATTGAATTCAAAATCCTGCTCCTCACATACAAGGTCTTAAATAATCAGGCCCCATCTTATCTTAATGACCTTGTAGTACCATATCACCCTATTAGAGCACTTCACTCTTGCACTGCAGGCTTACTTGTTGTTCCTAGAGTATTTAAAAGTAGAATGGGAGGCAGAGCCTTCAGTTTTCAGGCCCCTCTTCTGTGGAACCAGCTTCCAGTTTGGATTCGGGAGACAGACACTATCTCTACTTTCAAGATTAGGCTTAAAACTTTCCTTTTTGCTAAAGCATATAGTTAGGGCTGGACCAGGTGACCCTGAATCCTCCCTTAGTTATGCTGCAATAGACGTAGGCTGCCGGGGATTCCCATGATGCATTGAGTTTTTCCTTTCCAGTCACCTTTCTCACTCAGTATGTGTTAATAGACCTCTCTGCATCGAATCATATCTGTTATTAACCTCTGTCTCTCTTCCACAGCATGTCTTTATCCTGTTTTCCTTCTTTCACCCCAACCGGTCGCAGCAGATGGCCGCCCCTCCCTGAGCCTGGTTCTGCCGGAGGTTTCTTCCTGTTAAAAGGGAGTTTTTCCTTCCCACTGTCACCAAAGTGCTTGCTCATAGGGGGTCATATGATTGTTGGGTTTTTCTCTGTATTTATTATTGTGCGATCTATTGTACAATATAAAGCGCCTTGAGGCGACATTTGTTGTGATTTGGCGCTATATAAATAAAATTGAATTGAATTGAATTGATAAATCGAGCAGACATTTGAAGTTTACACAGCACAATTCTCGCATGAAAATATCTTAAAACTTTATTTTGTGACCCAGAAAGAGTAATATTTCAAACTCCGCCACTCTGTGTTCCTCCGCTACTGCCTCGTTTGAGTTTTGGACGAAATGGATTCTGGGATATTGCATTTCGTCATTTCGATCTGATTGGAGACCAAAACAGCTAATCGGATTTTTTTGCATCCAAGTCTGTGATTGGCTGGTTTTGTGGCACAAATATAACGGTGTACAGAAAGAGTTGAGCGCGCACGGGCAGAAGTGTTGAGAGCGCAAGCAACACATTGCGAGCAAGCGCAAATGCAAAAACTGAGCGAGAGGGGCTGTTATTGTGTGTGTGTATGGATAATAGCAAACACTGAAATACATTTTTTGCACGCAGCAATGAATTTTGTTCACTCAAATTTAGCTTTTCTTCGCTCAAAATAAATTTTTCCTCAAAATGCGACACTTGCACCTGCAAATGTTTTTTACGTGCGCTCAGAATAGTGGCACAAAAATAACGGCATAGAAATCTAGCCCCACCCTATCATGTGATTTCCTGAGGTCAAATGGGCCAGGATGTGAGTGGGCGTTAAGGCGTCTGGAAAGGGATCTCAAAACTGGATTATAGATGGCAGACAGTGTCATAAACCACCGCCTCTGTTCAAAGATGGTCATTCACAGTGGACAAAATGGCTTCTTTCACTCTTCTTTCAAACCATCTGTCTTCTCTGTCCAAAATGTGAACATTGGCATCCTCGAGGAGTGACCTTTGTCCTTTAGATGCAGATGGACTGCTGAGTCTTGTCCTGTCGAGGTGGCTCTTCTATGTTGTCCCATGCGTTTATAAAGTGGTTATTTGGTCTCTCCAATGTAAAGGTCTGAGCATTCCTTGCTACATTTTGCCAGCTATTTGCAGAGTGCCTTTCTAGAGACTCAAACATAACTAGCTAATTGACTGATACCCAGTTCATAACTACGTGGGGTCTACTATTCTAGGACAAATTAAGCACATACAAGATCTGGAGTGATTTTCAAGCATTTGATAGCTTAGCATTTGATCATTCAAGATGAAATCGAAGGAAAGGAATGCACTGCCCAGCTCACCAACATCCAAAGGCCTGGAAGAGCATAGACAGCCACTGTATGATTGCATACTTTGTTCCTTGGTTAATACAAACATCTTCATAACATCTACTCATATTCTCTGGTTTTGAGACCCTGAAAATGTACAAAAATTGCTGTAACCCCAAACAGTTAATGCAATACTTTTGGTAATGTTGTCAAGTTTGTAGAGTGAAGATCTCAGGTGCAGGCTCATAGGCAGGCAGGGATTAAATGGAAACAGCTCTTTATTGAAAGCGACCCAAAACCATAAGGAAACACAGGAGCTGAACACTGGGAGCTAAGTCTGTGAAGGTTCTCAGTCATCCAGGTCATCGTAGTCTAAGGATCTTGGTAAAAAAGCGTCTGGACTTCTTTAAGTTTTCTTGAAGATATTTCACCTCTCATCCGAGAAGCTTCTTGAGGTCTAAGAGCAACTGGTTGAAAGTCCTAGATTTTAAGCAAGCCCTGTGGGAGTGTCCCCCAAGAAGGTCATGGACCCCCTATTGATCCTCTACCTAATCCACCAATCTGGCCCAAAGTAACCCTTCACCTGAAACCTTGGCTGATTGTGACCCACACCCATTTTCAAACCTTGGCTTGTGTGATTAGGTAGAGGGACAATAAGGGGTCCATGACCCTCTTGGGGTACACTTCCATAGGGCTTAAAATCTTAGACTCTCCACCAATTGCTCTTAGAACTGACGAAGCTTCTCAGATGAGAGGTGAAACATCTTCAAGCAATTTAAAGAAGTCCAGATGCTTTTCTTTCCAAGCTCCTTAGACTGGGAGCTAAGAAACTACACATAAACTTAGTGGCTAGGATGCATGTAGGCAGGAAAAAGGCAGCAAGCTTGTAAGGTTGACGGGATGATGTAAGGTTATTAGTGAAATGGGAAACAAAGGAACACAGCTAGAACTACATGGGGAAACGAGACCAGGGAAAGTGAAAAACTCTAAATGCACAAGACGAAGGTTACAAAAATGAAAGAGGAAATAACTAAACAGGGACATCATAGATGGAGACAATACACAGGGAACACTTGTAAGGCGAGGTAAATTGAAAGAAGGAACATCATAAGCATAACAGTAACTGGAAAAAAGCACAAAGCAGAAAAACACAATACCAACTAAGAAACAGACCGACAATAACTAATAAAGAGAACTTAAGAAGTCCAAAATGGTAAACTCAGGGTCAATGACCCAGGCACCGTGACTGTTACATACCTTGAATTAAAGGTGAAAGTCTGCACTTCACGTCACAACTTGGCCGATTGTACATCAGAGGCAAATTTAAAAAAAAACAAACAAACAAACAAAAAAACCCCCCCAAAAAGTGTAGTTCGGGTTCTTTTGAGTCAAACTGAAAAGTAACTGAAAATGAGGAATTCAGTTAATCAATTAATCAGTTTTATTAATGGACACATTTCATTCATTCAGCAAGGAACAGACAGAGAACAGAAAGTTACTTCAAATTTGTGAAATGAGCAGAAGAGAAGGGAGCAGGACAAAAACACATGAACGCACACGAGTACCAAGAATTCTTATCATGTGACATGACCTGCAGGTAAAATACTCATGCTCGTTTCACATGAACTTATTAGCAGGCTGTGTTAAAATAAATAACTAAATAAATAAATAAAGGCAGTGAATGCATGTACACATGCAGGACATAAGGGAGCACAATAGATTTAGATCTCACACAAACAGACTTGTCTACATTCATGTACACACACATAAGTGTCCAGCAGGACGGGCTACCGGCTGTAGCACATGCAGCACTAAGACTGAAAATCCTTTCATTTAATGACAAACACTGGAAATACAAAAAAACCAAAAACAACAACAAAAAAAAAAAAAACAACAACACTCAAGGCCAAAGCACACAAGCAGTTGTGTAATTGCAGGGGAGTGTCAGTGTCGCATGCTGGCTGTGGTGAACTTTAAATCAGAGGACATTTGTACAACATTTGAAGAGCACATTGTCAGCAGTCCCCGCCCATCCTCTTAAGGCAGTTAGAAAAGAGGTGTAGAGTGTTCATATTGTTCGTAGGAGCAGCTTCGTTGGTGTGGAAAAATGCGAGAAGCAAAAAACAAAAAAGAATAAGCCCAAATGGCTATTCTTGCTTTAAATAACATAGGTATTGCATTCGCTTCAGCTAGCAGTTAAGGCAAATATTTTTCCCCAAACAATCCTCTCAAACAGTTTCAGTGGTTTACAATTCTACAGTGTAAACTATGGTAAATCATCATATGTGACAGTTTCATCACCAATAAGTTAACGTAATCACAAGAGTCACTGTGAGGAAAAAAAGGGAAGGGGCAAACACATTTGCAGTAAAAGAAGGAAACTGTCACATCTTTCAAACAAACCAAAAAGTGGCCTCAATGGTTTCCCTGCTCCTCACATATGAAGTGGGACTGGAAAATAATACAACATAAAGAAGTCCCATTTGTTTTCACTTCTTCTTTAGTCGCCTAACATCACCACTTTAACCCGAAGAATTAAGAACAGGAAATTGTTTCATGCGCCCCGCTGCCTTTTGAAGAAAAACTGAGGCATTTCGTCATTTAGACCCAGTTCAGTGAAAGCTTACACTTCTAATCTCTGTGAGAGAATAATTTAGACTTTTACAATTCAATTCTTCATCAGAGCTTAGCAAAGAAAGCAGTTTTAAAATATAGCAAAGACATCAAACGCACCAATATAATTTCATCTAAGCACGGGGACACCTGCTTGAAACTTTGGGATGCACATAACACAAAAACATCACAAACAGAAAACTGAAAGGAATGTCAACCATCCCCAATGAGGATTTTCCTCGAGTCACTATAAGAGTGTCTCTATTTTCACTGCTGTCTGAGAAGCATTTTGTGTATTTGGGAGAAGTGTTATTGAGGATTAGAGGTTAGTGTAAGAGTGAGAAATTCTTTGTGGCTTCACTATGTGTCCAATCACACACATGCACATGCATACGTGTGTGCGCTGTCTAACTGAGAAGCTCCAGGTATGTGACCGGCACTTTTCCTTTATGGTTTCCTTTCTCTCCAATCAGCCAGTCAGAGTCCATTCCAGGCACTGTGTAAACTGTGATGAGCTGTAATGCAGAAAGAAGGCGAGCATTCAAAATGTGCAAAACAGAGGCAAATGTAAATAATCAGCATTTTATAGTATAGTATATTAACCATATTATCCATATTTTATTCAACAGAAAACAGGAAAAGACTCTACATATGTAACTGAGTAGCAATGTTTCTCACACATGCTTGTATTTCAACCCTGATTTAGTTGCTTTCCAGGATCTTATTCATGCTCAGGTGTTGCAGGTGAACCCTAACTTCACTGTTTAGATCTGCAAGTAATGAAGAGGCTTCTCCTAGTCTAGCAAGAGTCAATAAGAATGACCGTTCCATCAATCTACAACACACGATTGTGGACTCGGAGTTCATCTGGAATATAAAACACAACATCATAAACAGAAGGCTATTGCACTTGAATATAAATTCCATCTTAAAACCAAAAGGGAACCATAAACCTGCATAAACACAGAATAAATAAAGATCGTTGAAAGACAACCTCAGAACTAAAGGCAGGAAATGTTGTATCAAGCCTACCCTGAGAAATAACAGAAAGCTAAACACCAACAACAACGAATATAGAGCCATGAAGTCATGAGCAAAACTATAAAAACTTCCCTAAAACTCAAAATCCTGGGTCCCAGATCCAGGGACAATGACACTCCGCTCACCCCCCACCAACTGGTTGCGGCAGCTGGCTGCTACTCTCTGAGCCTGGTTCTGCCAGAGGCTTTTTCCTGTTACAAGGGAGTTTTTCCTTCCCACGGTCACCAAATGCGTGTTCACATGCTAGTTCACAATATAAAGCGCCTTGAGGTGGCGGTTATTATTATTGGCTCTATATGAATAAAATTTTAATGAACTGAATTGAACTAAAGTCACACCATTTCAGTTCCCTTGTTATTCACAAGGGGCTTAACTCCTAATTGCCCACAGGTGAGGACAAAGGCACGCCTGAGTTACTCATGATGCTCTCCTGGCTTTGTTTCTTTCATATAATTACTCCGACACTCAAACACAGGGTATGTTAAGCTTTTCTTATTTCTCTACTTTGTCTCTTTTGTCTCCTGTTACACAGGTCATCCAGATCTGTTCACAACATAATGAATGTCTCAGTTCCTAAAATTTATCAAGAGGAAAGAGGCAGGAGGGAAGAGGAAAAAAGGAACCTTACTGGAGAAACCAACTGATGACGCACAAGCCTATCATTTGAGGAAGTGTTTTAAATTCAGCATATAAAAGAGACACTGGACACAGCTGACATACAAACCACAGTAGGGCGAGATTTCTCAAACCCCTTTGTGGTGTTCATAAATTGTTTCAGCTTTTTTAGATGATCAAACTTTCAATATGTGAGTGTGATTAAAAAGCGCAGCTGTGTCTGAGTCAGAGTAAGTTATGACTGAAATCTAAATGCTGTGTGTATCTACATGTCTGCTGACACTGCAGAGTTGGAATGAACACATGGATACTTTCTCAGATAGACATTTGATTGCATTATTTTTTAAATAGACAGTCATCTGTGAATGACATGATGATATTGAGAAATGTAAATATGCTAGTAACTCAGCAAACGTTTACTGAAAAGGTCATGCACAGTCTTTCCAAAGAACAAAGTGTATCTGGATAAAAGCATAGCAACATCATGCCAGGAGTTCAGTTTAAATTTTCTGCATCTTTAACTGAACTCCTAATTCATTTACAATTAATCTATAAACTATCCAATGTTGATCAAAGTCATCTCTCGTTGATTTTGTCACTAGCTCCTTTTTAATTTGCATGAAGCTTGGAACTACATTTGAAACACAATATCTGCGAATATATTTTATCTGTTTTAGAAATCAAAACTAAAATAGGAACCTAAAATATGCTGTTACATGGATCACTTAACATCACTGATAAGCTGCACCTTATTAAGGTCCAATACACGTTTCCCGTCCTTTAAATTTCATTTTCAAACAATTATGAGGAAAGCTTTTCATCAGGGGACAACAAAGGTTGTGATGAAAAGTTCAATAAATCTTGAATATTCCTGTTGTTGGCTATAAGAGACCCCACAATTTATTTTTTTATTTTAATTCATTTTACATGTTACATACAACTGCTTAGGCTGTATCAGCTGCCTGTTTTTCCAGTTACCCATACTCACTAGTACACTATGTGGACTGCACAGCTTTTGCCACATTGGAGTAAATTTGGTAGGCCAGTCACTCTCAGGAAGATTAAAGGTTTCTTCTGTTGTGAGTGATGGCTCGCACTGTGGTTTGTTGGAGTCCAAGAGCCTTAGGCTTTTATAACTTCACATTGTCACACAGGTTCCATGTAAGAGATTACTTGACTCTTCAGGTCCAGCAGTAATCAGGCCTGACTGTGTCTAGTGAAACTGAACTCAGCTTTCCAAAAAAAGCACTGTGGGAGAGTGGTGGGAATTACTTTTACACATAGGGCATGTCCATGACTAATGTTACAGTGGAATGCTGATTTGTTTTTTTATCTTTATACTTTTAATGGGTGTACATGTGTATACGTCTGTGAATGTGAATAGCAAGATTGCTCTACTTGTTTCCATCATCAGAAAAGAAAATACACACAAATAAAAAATTAAAGATCCGGGAAAGTGTAAGTGCATTACATAATTACAACCAGCAAATGCCACATGACTGAGCCTATTGCTTAGACCAGTGGTTCCCAAACTTTTTTTTGCCAGGCCCCCCTTTTTTACAAGAAAAATGTTGGTTTTTTTCCTGTGTAATAATATTCAATATCGCTATCAATACATTTTTCAAAAAATGTCTGTCTGTGCAAAATGGGTTTAAACACAAACAGCTGTGGGATACTGTTTGTCCGTGATTTGAACCGGGGAACAAATTACGGCAGGATCAGCCTGATATTATTTGTATCCCACTGTAACTTTACAGTATAAAGAGCTAACATGTCCAAAATGTCAGGAGTAGTTAGTTATTACAAGAAGTGTTTGTGAACTAAAAATCAAGAATGTGGGATACTGTTTGTCCGTGATTTGGAGAGCCCAGCGCGTGCT
Organism: Oreochromis niloticus; assembly: GCF_001858045.2. Classification (NCBI taxonomy): domain Eukaryota; kingdom Metazoa; phylum Chordata; class Actinopteri; order Cichliformes; family Cichlidae; genus Oreochromis; species Oreochromis niloticus. The sequence continues at coordinate 3,447,967 of NC_031977.2, read as the reverse complement.
CCCGACGCAGGGAAACTAATTTTGCAGGGGAGACCTACCTTGGCACTTGTGCAGGTGAAGCCAAAGGGAAGATATGCTTCACCATAAAGCATATCTAGTCTTTGGCTTGGAAGGAAGTTGGTTTGGAAACATATTTGGTGATGCTTCATCTCCTGCTTTGCGTTTATGTGGGAGCCCCCGTCAAAAACCTGTCCACAGTGTCCAAGCACTCTTTTTTTTTTTTTCTTTTCATACCGCGCCCCCCCTGCAATGGCTCTGCGCCCCTAAGCCAGAGGTTCCCAAAGTGTGGGGCCTGCCCCCACTTTGGGAACCTCTGGCTTAGACCAAGCCCTGGAGAGATTTCTGGCCAGAGACCAACAGCCATTTACTGGCTGCCTAGTTGCAGGGTGATGATGAAACCTCACCTCGTCAGCCAGAAGGGAGAGCTCACTGGAATCCGCTGCATCGTAATCATAAAGGACTCTGGCTTTGCGAGTTCCTGTAGCTGGTGCCTGAACTTCTTCAATCTTCAGGGTGTCAGTCTCCACTGGGCTGCTGCTGCCTTCTGTCACCATACTGGGAGTAGCAATGGCGTTTGTGGAGTTCAGTGCGAAAGCATTAGGAAGCCTGGGGGGGAGAGGCAGATGTGATGGTCTGAATATCCAGAACATGTAGAACACTAATAAACTAAAATAATACAAAATGGGCAAAGATTTGCATAAACAACTATATAAACAGCTTTTTGTGCATCTACACTGCTATAACTTGAAGTAAGGCTTACAATATACAGTGGCTTGAAAAAGTATTCGCCCCCCTTGAACATTTCCACATTTTGTCACATTACAGCCATAAACATGAATCAATTTTATTGGAATTCCACGTGAAAGACCAATACAAAGTGGTGCACACGTGAGAAGTGGAACAAAATCATACATGATTCCAAACATTTTTTGCAAATAAATAACTGAAAAGTGGGGTGTGCATAATTATTCAGCCCCCTGAGTCAATACTTCACAGAACCACCTTTTGCTGCAATTACAGCTGCCAGTCTTTTAGGGTATGTGTCTACCAGCTTTGCACATCTAGAGACTGAAATTCTTGCCCATTCTTCTTTGCAAAACAGCTCCAGCTCAGTCAGATTAGATGGACAGCGTTTGTGAACAGTAGTTTTCAGATCTTGCCACAGATTCTCGATTGGATTTAGATCTGGACTTTGACTGGGCCATTCTAACACATGGATATGTTTTGTTTTAAACCATTCCATTGTTACCCTGGCTTTATGTTTAGGGTCGTTGTCCTGCTGGAAGGTGAACCTCCGCCCCAGTCTCAAGTCTTTTGCAGACTCCAAGAGGTTTTCTTCCAAGATTGCCCTGTATTTGGCTCCATCCATCTTCCCATCAACTCTGACCAGCTTCCCTGTCCCTGCTGAAGAGAAGCACCCCCAGAGCATGATGTTGCCACCACCATATTTGACAGTGGGGATGGTGTGTTCAGAGTGATGTGCAGTGTTAGTTTTCCGCCACACATAGCGTTTTGCATTTTGGCCAAAAAGTTCCATTTTGGTTTCATCTGACCAGAGCACCTTCTTCCACATGTTTGCTGTGTCCCCCACATGGCTTGTGGAAAACTGCAAACGGGACTTCTTATGGTTTTCTGTTAACAATGGCTTTCTTCTTGCCACTCTTCCATAAAGGCCAACTTTGTGCAGTGCACGACTAATAGTTGTCCTATGGACAGATTCCCCCACCTGAGCTGTAGATCTCTGCAGCTCATCCAGAGTCACCATGGGCCTCTTGGCTGCATTTCTGATCAGCGCTCTCCTTGTTCGGCCTGTGAGTTTAGGTGGACGGCCTTGTCTTGGTAGGTTTACAGTTGTGCCATACTCCTTCCATTTCTGAATGATCGCTTGAACAGTGCTCGGTGGGATGTTCAAGGCTTGGGAAATCTTTTTGTAGCCTAAGCCTGCTTTAAATTTCTCAGTAACTTTATCCCTGACCTGTCTGGTGTGTTCTTTGGACTTCATGGTGTTGTTGCTCCCAATATTTTCTTAGACAACCTCTGAGGCCATCACAGAGCAGCTGTATTTGTACTGACATTAGATTACACACAGGTGCACTCTATTTAGTCATTAGCACTCATCACGCAATGTCTATGGGGAACTGACTGCACTCAGACCAAAGGAGGCTGAATAATTACGCACACCCCACTTTTCAGTTATTTATTTGTAAAAAATGTTTGGAATCATGTATGATTTTGTTCCACTTCTCACATGTACACCACTTTGTATTGGTCTTTCACGTGGAATTCCAATAAAATTCATTCATGTTTGTGGCTGTAATGTGACAAAATGTGGGGGAGTTCAAGGGGGCTGAATACTTTTGCAAGCCACTGTATTATATGCTGCAAAGTGGAAAAAAATAAAATACTTGTATGCATGTTAAAAAATGTATAATATTTTTTAATTATGGCTTTGGCACTCAGCAATGCCAAATAAGTAGCTTTTTGTAGATTTTCAGCCAAAATAGAAATGCACATGGGAATGCAAAAACTACACAAAGAGAAATCATACTGGTGTTGCAAAGAGTCGTCCAACATGAACACAAAGCAACAAAAGGGTGACAGAAACAAACTGCAAGAAAGAAATATGATTAATGATGCCATTCTATGATTGTATTTAGACTTTTTATCCTTAATTTTACTTTATCCATTGCTGTAAATCATAGGATGCCAATCTTTACTATTTTGAGTAACACAAAATATTGCAGGGAAGAATGACAAAATAAAGAGCTGCTGCAGTCAGGTGGTTAGGTGAAGAGCAGGATAAAGGTGCTTAGTATAATAGTGAAGTTCAATAAAAAATGCTTCTCCAATGCCACAGGAAAAAGCAGGATAAGGCTTAGTAAGGGTTATACCAATTGCCCAGTTGTCCTATGTTGAACATGGATCGTAGAAACTGCTACAGTGTAATCATATTAGTTATTAGTTTATATATTTTAAGAACTATATTGTTATCAGTTTTTAATCAGTTATGAGTAGATCTTTAACAGTGTTAACTGATGTGTGCCAAGCACTCTAAAAACACATGCAACGATCACAGTCGGCTGCTGTACTAAAGAGCACAGCCTGCTGCTGATTGATCATTTAAGTGCACTGATTTATTGGTATTGGTTGTAATGTTTGTCTTGTTTCATCCTAAGTCTCATATCAGGAAGAAATGCACTTTCCCCCCCTCGTGTAAGGTGATGTTTGTGTTGTTGTGAAGTTGAAATTCCAAACACTGGCATTACAACTTCAGGCTTGGGGTATAAAGGATACAGGCTATCAATTCTAACCAAGCATGAAGCTGAATGAATCAAACTATCCACCCACATCACCCCCTATTTTACTCTCACCTTCCCAGCTCTTTCTGTAGTTCCTGCATGTGGAGGTGACACTGCTTGTAATAAGCTGCTTGGGCCTCCACAAATTCATGCAGGCAGCGCAAATGATTCACCTGAAAATAAGAATCAGCAATCATTCTTAAAGGACCACAACAATGTGATTGGATTTTTTTTACACTGATAAAACCTCTACCACAGTGTGTGAATACAATACAATATCCATCCATCCATCTATATATTTTAGGCTCCTGAGTCACCCTTCTCTTTGTTGACAGTGATTCAAATCCTTGGCCTTCTCTCAGTGAGCTTCATGATGTGGTCACCTGAACCATCAGTTAATGTTGTGCAGAAATGAGGTTGGTACAGCCATATTTGACAACTCTTAGTATTCATATTCAGAAAGTTCTCAGAAAGTTCGGGTCAACAACTCCTTTTCCGGTCTCCGACACAATTCTCCTGTCACTGCTGTCAGGCCCCTCACAACACCATGGGCCTGCTCTTCAGGAGTTTGTCAAGTGGTGTGACAGCTCCAAACTTGAACTGAACGTGAGCAAAACCAAAGAGATGGTGGTGACCTTCTCCAGTAGGCAGAGGGATCTGGCTGCTTCAGTCACCACCACCATCCATGGGAAGCCAGTGGAGGTAGTTGAGGAGTACAAATACCTGGGAACCATCTTTGACAACCTCCTGAAATTCTCTGCCAACACAGAGGAGATTCTCAGGAGGTGCCACTAACGGCTATACCTCCTTAGGAAACTCAACTCCTTTGGAGTCAGCACACCCATCATGATGACTTTTTAATATGCCTTCCTGGAAAACATCATGACCTTCTCCATTACCTGCTGGTTCCACTCCCTCAGCCTTCAGAACAGGAACAGACTGCAGCACACTGCATCAGTGTGCTCTAAAATCATTGGCCTGCCTGCCAGAACTCTTGCACAGGTTTTCAGCCTTAGACAGGCAGCCAAAATCATCAATGACCCCTCTCACATTCTTCACCCTGCATTTCAATGGCTTCCCTCTGGGCGGCACCTGCATTTCCTGCAGGACTGAGAGGAGGAGAGCCATCCCATCCTGTTTGTGTTTCGTTGGATCATCATTTTTTTTTCAACAGCACAATGACCCCAAACACACCTCCAGGCTGTGTAAGGGCTATTTGACCAAGAAGGAGAGTAATGGAGTGCCGCACCAGTCGAGATGGTTTGGGATGATAGACCGCAGAGTGAAGGCAAAAGAGCCAACAAGTGCTCAGCATGTCTGGGAACTCCTTCAAGACCGTTGGAAAACCATTTCAGATGACTACCTTTATGAAGCTCATTGAGACTATGCCAAGAGTTTGCAAAGCAGTAATCAAAGCAAAGGGTGGCTATTTGGAAGAATCTAAAATCTAAAATAGAAAAACCATTAAATGAGATAGTGTGTCCAAACTTTTGACTGGTAGTGTGTGTACTATATATCTAAATGTAGTCTGAGCAAATCTATTCTCTAATCTTCCTTAGGCAAGAGAAAAAAAGACTGTACTGTGTTTACTTTGTAATTAATATTTAATGTTTACAGATAAGAGCTCAGTGAAGTGTTTGACTATTGCCATCTACGAGGAACTTCTCTTTCTATGCTGTAGATTGCTGAAACATGCAAACTACATGCTAATGTGGTTACACAAAGTTACTTTTTCTTTTGAAAGTTCAATGTCAAGGTTGTGTGTGGCTGGAGCTGATAGAAGTCATGGCTGTGGGTGTGACTCACATACATGCGTACTACTGATGCCCTCCAAAAGCAATCGTGTGACCTCTGCTTGGCGATCAAACTCTGTTTGAGCTATTCGGAGCTCATGTTCAGCCTGAAATAATAAAAACAATATTACTGACAGATTTCCTTCACAACTCTTGGACCAATCTAAAGTCTAGACTTTAATTTAGAGACATAATAAAAGATGAGATAATGTATAAAAGGAATAATGTGAAAGACTGTGTGATTAGTATTTAATTATTCATTATAGTTATACAATGATTATTCAATAATTATTATGTAAGTCAAGAGTCTTAAACCTTTTCATATCCTACAATCCTCAGAAGACAAAAGCTCCAGCTTCATTCACCTAAATGACCTTAATTATTTTGCATTGCTAGGATGTACAGTGTATGACACTATGTGCACTGGAAAGAGTAAAAGCTGGTAGGAGGTTTATGGTAATTAAGTTTAAGAGTCACTTTAAAGCGTGGCCCGTTGAAAGCAAGCGCATGGTATAATGTAGTTTGTTTAAGGCACACTGGTGTCTCAATCTAACGACCAGACAGACGGATCGACAAAGTACACAACTCCCACACAATCATACTTACTTTCTCCACTTCCTCGGTCCAGAGCTGATGGACCAAAAACATGCAGCATAAGAAGAGAAAAATTAGTTATAACATGAAAATCCTAGCATAACTTCACCATGGTCACCTAGAACCAGGACCTGAGGTCGTTACTAAATAAAACCTACCACCCTGTTTTTAAAAAGGTTAACACACTGTTTAAAATGTAAACTACACAATGTTAACTCTACATTTCATTGAAAAGTAGTAAAAAAAAAACCCACAAGAAATGTTGAAACAACATTTCAATATTTCTAGTTATTGCTTTTTTTTTAGATCTAAATTTCATTCTAAATTCTGATACTCGTTCTCATTCTGATACTAAAAACACATCTATGAGCTTAGTTTAAATATTTTAATATTAAAAAAAGACATGTCATTCTGCGCATATGTCAAAATGTTACCTGAAAGCCTCTGTATTAGATAGATGAAATATTGACACTGAATAAATATTCATATTTATGAATTTTGAAACTTATATAACACACACACACACACATACACACACATCTGGTGTTTCTATCCTCGTGGGGACATCTCATTGAGATAATGCTTTCCCTGACCCTTACCCTAAACCTAACCATAACCCAATTGTAACCCTGACACTAAAACCACATTTTGAGTGTGAAAAATGCCTTGCCTACCCTATGGGGACCTGGATTTTGGTCCCCACGAGGGCTGCTGGTCCCCACCAGAAAAACCAGTACAACCCCCCCCCCCACACACACACACACTTTTAGTCACACCCAGCAGGTGTGGCTTGGCATTGCTCAAAAGTAAAGGCAGTGACAGACTGCTAGATTTAAACCAACCAACATCACTGTAGGCTGTGGAACGTTTGTTATCAATGGTATGACAACAATCATTCACAATACATAATACAGTGATATGACACATAAGGATGCTATGCAAACTGCCACCAGTAATGATTACGGGCAATCAACATTCTTACCGGACAGACACACCTCCAGTCAAACATTAATGAAGCATAGCTTCACAGCTACCTGAACTGCTTGCCAGCATGACAAAGTATATCAATTTCTAAATTGCATCAAGTTTAATTATGAATCATAGAAAGTCAGTGAACTATGCATTGGTCATAGGAGTGAAAGTTCAACTTGACAAACAGAAGATGAAAAAGTATCGCATAATGACCTAGGTTTGTGTTATTTTTCTCATCAGTATTTAATAAAGCAGGATTGTCTTCTTACCGCAGAGGCGCTGGCAGAAAGCACATAGTTGCGAGGTCTGGTTTCCTGAAAATCTGGAGCTGTCTACAGAAACAGTACAGTTATTTCATTTTTGTTGTTGTTTACTCAGCGTAAACAAGGCACTGCTACTAAAAAGAATTCCCCCAAAATACAATCAGAAAAGCACAGCACTCATAATAATTGCAGAGGTGTGACAGTTGGCTGGTGATTAACATCTGTAAACATTTCTGTAAACAGAACACTGACATATTTTTTATTTATTCATACGCATGCTAACATGCATACTGGTTGCAAAAGTTACTGAAAACGAAGGATAAAAGTGCAACAAAAGTCCTGTTTAACAGTGAAAAAGAAAAACAAGCTTCAAGAGAGGTTATCAACTACAAGGGTCTGCCACTAACAATGAAGGGGAAAGTAGCAGAAGATGTTTATGTACTTGTTTCATTTGATTAATTAGGTTTAACTGAGAACACTAGTGGCATTTAGTAAGGCAGCTGGATGTAGCCTGACTCCTTTTGCTCTGTATGCCACAAAGGTTACAATTTATAGCAAGAAGATGCCTGATTTTGCAGTAATGTATAATCAGCTCGTTAAGAAAACATACTTGTAAGGACTTCATGAATATCTAAGTACATTACATAAATAGGGCCCAGACCCCAGTGCCGAGAAAGGTGGCAGTGACATAGACAGATCCTACATCTCCCTGCATATATATATATATATATATGTACTGTATGGATGCTTGGCTAGGAAATTGAACACAGTCCTAGAGGCCGTAGGGACAAAATACAGATCTCCATTAGTACACAGTATCTATCCGTGTACCCATGAAAATATTCTCTTCAGTGAAAATGACCACTAAGTTAAAATATTTGTAAAGAAAAGTCACTGCAATATTAACCAGGGATGCATTCTCCATACTCTGCTTAAGAAATCCAAGGTCCCTTGATGATCCAGGATAGTGTAATCCTGATAATACTGATTCACTTAATGATCAAAGCAAGTAGCAGCACACTAAGGACATTAGAACAACAACAAAACTAAAATACAAAGAAATTCAAGTATGTTCTTTATTTAGCTGATTTGTTAGCTGATTTGTTAGTTTATGTTTTTAGTTTAGTTTAAGAGGGCAACTAATGTTCTTTTAAAGAAAAAGGGATGCAGGCTGAATTGAAAAAACTCACATTTACCCTTTATGAACCTAATACATTGTTTATCGGGGAAGGGAGCATTCCTTCCACGCTGCCAGGAAGCAGGAGAGCTGACTTTACTTCCGGTAAAGTCAGCTCATTGAACATTCCCACTGTTTTTGCGGTCTTGTGGTGTGCCTTCTGTATTTCCTGCCTAATAGGTTGCAATAACTGAGTCAGGGTATGCTAAAGAGTGATGATGACTGTGCAATGTTCTCAGTTCCTGAATTGTGTCATGGTCAACAGTGCTGTTTAAGACAGTCATTAAGTCTTGTTTATGTTAAATAAATCTGCTCCCAAGTAGCTTGCTGTGACAGCCAATCACATATCTGCTGTGAAGAACCAAAATATCAACCACCAAATCATAAAAACTACACATATAGAATCCATGCAGAGGGGCCCCCAGGTGAAATGCCAAATGGTAAATGACACTGTGTGAGTTGCTTTCAATTAACACAGTTTGCCAAATTTGACTTATCGTCACATTCTGTCGTAATGTAATAGTCAAGCCTTGTCTGTGAAAACTTATTAACAGTAAAACCTGCAGTAACAGCAGAAAATTAAATCGAGCCAAAGCAAGTATGACAAGAAAAACAACCCAAGACGTGCATCCAAGAGTTTAAAAAAAAGGTCCTCAATACTCACTTCCCCTTCGCACTGCAAAGAATGCATAAACAGTTAGTTATGGTTAATCCAAGCATCGCCAAAGATTAATCATCTGAATTATTGGGGGAATATGTGTGGGAATTTGATTGTGAGCTGCTTATGAACTCACCGCGGCCTTTGCTTCAGCCACCTTTGCCTTCTTCACTCGTGTTTTACAGGCATCAAGGTCCAAGCGAAGATTCTCCAGAAGACGACGTTCTTTCTATACCATGAAAAGGACAAAACAGAAACTAAGTAGCAGGCAAACGTTAATGACATGCAGAAGTAGCATTTAAATACATGCGTAGTAAAAGCAGGGAGTGAATGAGAAATGCCGAGTGCATCATGGGAAGTCTTCCAGGAACCTGAACCTGTAGCTGCAAAACTAAGGGATTCATTTGATTTAGTCCTAATCATAAACGTTAACAAAAAAGGAACGTTTATAGTTCAAGCAGGTTATAAGGCTACTAACTTACTGGGACATGTAACATTCAATACATGCTGTGGCGTCAGACAACAGAGAAACAACAACAATGCTGACCTCTGCTGGTTTGCTCATATGTTACAAGGAAAACACTCGATTGCTCACTGGCAGTTTGTAAACGGTGAAACACCGTATCTAAACATACTGGCTGATCTATGTTTAAAAGTATCTTTTAAAGCTAAACTGTCTCTATGCAGTGAGCTGACTTTGCTTTTTGGCAAAGTAAAATACTACTTCAGGTTAATTAGCCTTTCTAATTTTGTCTTCAGTGTTTGTAATCTTGAGCAATATCAAGTGGAGAAAATACAAGCATCATAAGCAGATCCCACACGGTATCTAGCAGCTCTGATGTACAGCCTTCCAACAAGTCGCTGGTGAGAAGCAGGAGTGGCAAGCTCATCAGACATTCATCCTGTTTTTGTCACCTTTCTTTAGGTCATATACAACCGTTTACAGGCAGTGGCAAGAAATCCTGCATTTTGAATCAAAGAATGTTCCAAGGTTATAATGATTGTGCAATATTCTGTGATACAAGTGGCCTCAGTTTGTAGATCCTCCTGACATCTCTCTAACCCACAGCTCAGGTGTGCAGCAGCACTTCTGAAGTAGTGGACATGAGGTCTGCTTAATGACTCAGCTTTCACCAACTCATTCTGAAAACACAACATTTCTCTACGGAAATTCGCCACAGGAATTAGTACCACAATTTACAAAACCCCCCAAAACACTGATGTTTTCAATAAGACTTGAAACTAGCGATTGAGACCATAATCCCATCAGGAGAGATGAAATGTCTTTTCCCCCCAGTGCATACAGAGGAGTTCACCCCTTCTGGGACTTCCATGTTGGCTTCAGGAAGTTCGCCCGTCTTTTATATACGGTCTATATCATTTTGCTCTCTTTTGCGATAGGTTAGTGATTTACTGGACAAATATCATTTCTTCATGTTTCCTTCTTACTCAGTGAGGGGACAAATGAACAAAAGCTCCCAGATGTGAACATAGCTGACACAGCAGACAATAAGTAAAGTACATCGAAGAGCTAATAAATCGAATAATAAAGTCAATACACAGATACACACACAAATGGCATACATAATGTTTTTTGACACGTTCATAGAGATTTTTCTTTTTCAGTCATACTGATATCAAGATGTATTGTACATTATTGTCTTGCAACATACTGAGTATCACAGAATCACTTTGTCGTGATACAGTGTGTGGTATATTGTGTATATTGGATGTATGACTCAAACAGCATTAGAATAGACGTGATGTTCCAGACTTACTGAAATAGTTCTCCAGTCTCCTTCCAGAAAGTTCCTGAGGGGTGTAAGGAAGCTGATGGCTGATGTCTGGAGGAACTCCCTCTCTGCTTCTCCTAATCTTTTCTCACACTCCCCCACCTTCTCCAAAGTGTTCCCTGGAAGAAACACATTAGATCTACTCACCAAAACGACACTCCCACCATGCTGTAAGTACAGCATAGCATTGGTAAAGAAGAGAGAATTTAAACTTTTTTGAATTAATGACATGGCATGCCCATGTGCACATGCTAGTGTATCCTTTGCACATTTGCACAATAAAATGGATTAAACTATAAAATGTAAGTTTAGAACAAAGAAATTATTGTTTCCACAATTACAGTTCCAGCAAAAAATGAGGTGACGACATTTATGTTACCTTTTCATGCCTTTCCTTCAGTGTGTATTATTGCTATGATTTTATAAGTGTCCCGTTAACAGCTTTAGGAAACATTCATGAATCCTAACTACTATACTTCTGTTCTGTTTGTTTGCTTTAATCCATTTGAAATTAACGAGGCAGCATGGTGTTTGGCATTGATTATGCCCTTGCAGCAGCAGCAGTAGCAGCAGCAGCAGCAGCTTTTTCTGTGCTGCAGCAACACCACGTGGATAAACCACAGCCAGACCTACAGTACACTGTAATGCTCAAACGGGTAGCGATGATTATATTTATTTGCAAAAGTTTTTTCAGACACACAGATGAAGCCAGTGTCAACTGTCATATTCAATTTGGGACCAATCAGATATTCCATTATGCAGTTACATGAGTTCAGAAGTAGCATCCCTCATTTAGCTTGGCATAATTTTGTAGTTGTTTTTTTATGTATTTATTTTACAGTTTTATGTGATATATCAAGGTATCTGTTGATTTAACAACTTTTGCAGAAAAAATATTATATACAAGAATCCATTTCATATATATGAGACATCAGACAATGTGAAAAACATGTTGTGCTGTTCTACCTACAATACACATTTTGGGAACTTTTCATGTTAAAGCTCATGAAATCCAGAAATCCAATAAAACCCTCTTATAAACCTTCCTTTTCACTCTTGCTATCTTTCTATCACGGATCAGCCCTGACACACATGTCCATCAACTCTACTCTACCTGCGCTCTCTTCTTCACCTTTCATGTACACTGTCCATTGCTTCGGACGGCATTTAAACTCATCAACATTCATCATTTGCTTCTTGCAGCTTCACTGTTACCCCTGCCTCCCTCTCATTCATACACATGTATTCTCTACTGCTTCTACTGATTTTCCTCATACCTCCACCTGCTCCAACTCTCACTACAGATCACAAACATACGTCATAGTACTGCAAACATCATAGTTCACAGAGACTCCTGCCTGATCTGCATATAGACACAGTGCAACTCCTTCTGACCTTCTCTATAGTTCTCCATCAAAACTCTCAAAGGCAACATTACATCTGTAGCGCTCTTTCTTGGCATGAAGCCATACTGCTGCTCACTGATCAACAACTCTTCCCCATACCCTAATTATATAGCTGATCAGCTTTATCCCTCTGACATTACAATAGCTCTTCACAACACCCTGGTTTTTGAAAATCGGTACACTTCTCTATTTCTTAGGCTGCCCACTGTCTTCTCTCCTGGACATCTCCATACCCCCACAGGTATGTCACTGGACCAACCGCCTTTCCACATGTCAACATTTAAATAGCTGCCTTGTCCTACTTACTGATCCTTTACGCTTCCTGATTCACAAACTTTCCTTCTCTCATCCTTCTCTCTCATTTTCCATGTTCTATCTTCTCAACACACTCTTTATTCCTTGATACATTTCCATCTCTGTGCTTTATCTCTCTGCCTATCTTTATCTTTATCTCTCTGTCCTTTTGTTCTTCCTCACATACAGTTTACTATAAGCCTTTTTTTGCTTTATACCAAGCCTCCAAGTATTCCTGTCTATTTTCATGCCACTTGTTTGCTGACTTCTTCCTTTTAATACTGTCCTGTACTTCTTCATTCCAATACCAAGTCCCTTGTCTTCTTTGCTCTGTCCAGAGGATACAACAAATAACTTCTTGGGCGTTTCCCTCACCACTACAGCTGTACTTTACCAGTTATCTGATAGCTCTTCCCTATTATTATCTATAGTGCACAAAACTCCAGCAAGACCAGTGCGCTACGGTATGGACAAAGTTCAGATAAAAGTTCCTGTGAGGACAGAATCTCTGTCAGGTAATTTACGGATTAAAAAACAATAACTTTAAATCACTTATTATTTCAATCATTTAATAAGTTGTCTATTTAAATAAAGAGGGAAAAAATAACAGACAGCAACATCAATACAATCTCTAGGACACTCTAAATGTCTGGGAAGGAGATCCAAATGACAAGTTATAAGTGCTCCTGCATAAATCTGATTCTCCCATTGATTTTTTGAGACCTGGAATTCCTCCTCTGTGACACTGGTCACATTTGACCCTGACTACTGATGCAGCAACAGAATGAGGTGCACAAACTAGCTCATTCAAAGCAGTATTGATTCTTAGATTTCCACACAGGGACATGGATCTGATTTACTGGTCTGACACATATGCCTGTATTATGCTATAGAGTGACCTACATGGTGACAGAACAGAGAGTTATGCAAGACAAATATGTATTTTCTTTCTATGTCTTTCTATACATAGAAAGACAACTCAGAAAATACTACCTCCAGCAGAACAGAAACTTCTGGAAATTAACACATTTTTGTTAGCGAGAGAACAGATAAAGCAATCTCCTTATTGGTTTCACTTTTCTCCAGAGCACTATATTCTTACTCTCTCAGTATTGAATTCTTCTAGTTACATCATGCTTGCTTTTTCCCAGAAGAATTATTTGCTTCAATCTTCCCCAATGCATGTTTGCCATTTTGGCAGAGATGTTGGCTATGTCCATGTAAACTAATACCAATATATACAAATAACAAAAGTCGCTTCAAGGCACTTGTAAGGTAAAGACTCTACAGTATTCTGAAAAAGTGAATCAAATGAAATAGTATGAGTAAGCACTTTGCAGGAGAAGGAAGTTATAACTCCCTTTTAACAGGAAGGCAGAACCAGGTTTGCAGGGCAGCCATCTGTCCCGACCGGTTGGGGGTGAGGGGAAAGAGAAAACCATAAAGAGAGCATAATGAGACAGGATAGAACACACAGTATGGGAGAGGCAAGACAAAATGTAAAACAAGCAGAAGAAAACGTACAGTGCATCATGGGGACAGTGTCATAACTAACAGAAGGTTCAGAGTCACCTGAACCAACATCTTGATAAACGTTATCAAAAGGTGTCTTCATGTATGCTCAATCATCCAAGTAAGGAAATCCCAAAAGGTTGATTCTGTTCATCTGGACGTAGCATTTTCAAGGGGGGAAAGGTTCAGTCACTCATCCGAGTGACTTCTTCAGTCTCAGCTGACTGCAGGTTTCGCCAATCTTATAAACAGAACATTTGCACAATGACTGAAACCAGCCCACTGAATGAACAATGGGCTGTGAAAGCTAAGAGAAAGAAAGCTCCAGCCAATCAAGGAGAGAAGGACAACTGCTGCCTAAATGAAAACCCGTAGTGATCCCGTATGTGTCAGGAGTATCAGAACAGTTGAGACATATTTTTTCTAAACACAGCGTCTCTGTGGCTTTTAAACTCCAAAACTTGCTGCGCCAAAAATTGGTCCACCCCAAGGATCTGATCCCCCGACACAAACAGAGTTATGTAGTGTACACTGTTAAGTGCCAGGAGGATTGCTAGGATTTATACATCAGGGAAACCAATCAACCTCTGGTAAAGCGGATGGCACAACACAGAAGAGCCATCTTGTCAGGCCAGGACTCTGCAGCCTATTTACACCTACAGGCCAGTGGACACTCTTTCAATGATGAGGATGTACACAATTCCAAGGAGTCATGGAGGCTATTTATGTGAAAAGGGAAAGACCATCTCTGAATCGAGGAGGGGGCCCAAGGGTCCATCTATCGCCATCTCACAATGCTGTGATTGCAGCCATTCCCCTCTCTCTGTGAATGGTACTCATGGCCATTGATCAGTGGGCTTTCATCAGTAGTTGTTGATCAATGGTCATGAGAATTTGCATATTAATGATCAAACTGACCTCACAGCCCATTGTTCATTCAGTGATGCTAGTTTCAGTCATAGTGCACTGTTTATAAGGTTGGGGAAACCTGCAGTCAGCTGAGACTGTAGAAGTCACTTGGATGAGTGGTGAAACCTTTCTCCCACTGAAAACACTACGTTACTAGTGAACAGAATCAACCTTTTTGGAGTTATCAAAAGGTAAAGTTTAAAGTCTAATCTCAAAATTAGAGAGGGCATTTGTCTCCAAATCACGTGGCCTGGTTTCACAGGAAAGCCAAGTTTTTCATACCTCAAAGTTCTGCCTCCCATTCCACTTTTAAAAACTCTAGCAACCACAAGTCTGTAGCTTGTACCAATAGAGCTCTAACGTGCTCT
The DNA here is from genome assembly GCF_001858045.2 of Oreochromis niloticus. Taxonomy (NCBI): domain Eukaryota; kingdom Metazoa; phylum Chordata; class Actinopteri; order Cichliformes; family Cichlidae; genus Oreochromis; species Oreochromis niloticus. Next base: position 3,432,929 of record NC_031977.2, on the reverse strand, counting down.
ATTGGCACTATAATGTCTTTCACATATGACCGGACCTGATTATTCAAGACTTTGTTTGCGAGTAGAAGAATTTCAAATTTAATTCTGGATTTAACAGGAAGCCAATAAAGAAAATCCAGTATGGGAGAAATATGACAAATAGATTTCTTTATCATTAGTACTCTGGGCCACGCCCAGTTGTTTTTCCTGATACAGAATTAAATCAATAATTAACTTGCTCCTTTTTTTAACTCCTAGGAATTTGTTTGTTGGGATTTTTTATACTCACCATATGGCGTTCCAAGATCAAACTCTTTTGCTGCATCCTGCATATACTGACCCAGCAGCTCTGCATTAGTAACCCTGGACGGCACCTTCCAGTCCAGTTTTTCAAAAAGAAACTCCTCGATTCTGGCACCTGCAATGAAAAATAAAGAAGAGTTTATTCATGGCACAACTGAGAAATAAAGAACCAGTTGAAATTCTTACCCACATGCTGATTAAATGAAAACTATATTCAGAAATAATGACCCTGTGTGGTCAAACCCTTCAGACTGCTCAGCACAACAGACAGACCGAATTACAGGGTGGACAGCTTTCAGCAAAATAAACAGCCACCACTATTACTGTTTAATAACATGTAACCTCAATGGTAAATATCCATTTTGAAACTTCTCACCCTCCTTGTGGCCAAAAACAAATTCTATTTGAAACATGGTAGGGTAAAAGTTCAAAGTTGCATGAAATGCAAAGAGTGGTAATAGTGATAATTTCATTTTAGAACAGTACTTAAGTAAGATGTATTCAGCCATATATATAATACATTTCCTTTGTCAAAGCAAGAACTGCTGTATATGTTCAAAATCATGTGATACTACATCTCTGAATATCATGGAATCTGGCGAGGTGGTGCATAGGTGAAGGAAAAACCCTTCAAACTTTGCTGCAAATGTGCATCACTTGGCATGCAGGGAAAGTTTCCCCTATGAGGCACTGCAGTTAACACAGTATGGCAAGACAATACACAGCATTTCTGGGTGTAGTCTTCATTTAATTTAATTTAATTTATATATCAGAGGTTTCTATGTCTGGCTGCAGCAACTCTAAATGAAAAGAAACACATGGAAAACGCAGGGAGACAAAATAGCATGAATACTTTACAACAGGAAAGGGTTGAATGGATGCTACTCACATTTTCACTATGTAAAAAAACCCAAAATAACCCCCAAAACATACCACATAAGGGTAGTTGAATTGACAATTAATTGTAAGTTTTCTGTTATTTTGTCCACTGCAATGTAGTCAGTACATAAAACCCACTTACTGCAGCCTTATAGCGTTGAATGAATTCGTTTGACACAAGCCCAACATCAGAAGCTCTTCAGAACAAACATTTTATGTCATGTAAGCCTTAAAGGCTTACCTGAATGTAGTCTATTAGGCTTGAAACTCTAAATATGGAGCCAAACTGCTGAATTAATGTACAAAAGCTCAGACACTGTGATGACCCAAAGCAAAATGTTGTTTTCTTCTTACAGTACGATGATATGTTTGTGCCACTGATTCTCATAAACTCCTGCACACAGCCATTTCATACAAACTGCTGCTCAGCTCTACATAACCAAAGCCAGAGAGAAACTAACAACCTTTACCAACAGACTGTTGTGCACACAAACCAAATATAAAAGATGGACATAGCAGCTGTGACATCACCCATTAGAAAGTGAGGTCTCACTATGAAGCCTCAAGCTGAGGATTTTGGCCCTCACCTTTTTGGTGCTTTGGAATCAAACAATCACACACAAACACACAGCAAAGCAAAACCAGCTTTGTCCTCCTTTTTCACTCAAATAATTTGGTGTATTCAGTTAGACCTGAAAATAGTGACTAAGTGAGCAGTGGAGCCTTTTTTGCAACCTGCCATTCATATAATGCTAATTTAGGACACTTTTTATTGACTTTTTATTGGCTTTTCTCCAGCTTTTCTCTGGGTATTTTAGAGTTTTTCTTTAGAAATTGCCTGCTTTTTCACTCATTGTCAGTCCTGTCCTCATAACTTATCATTTTCAGAGTGTGCCATTTTGGTTTTTAAGGCACTGCATTGCATCCTGGGGTGTTGGGGATCTTGTCAAAAACTCCATACATAGTTGCATATGTTATAATAAACTGCGACACACGTTTCCCATTTTTCTAGCAAAATAGAAATAAATTAGGGATGGCTCAACAGTTTTGCAAACTACTGAATGCTGACTCATTCTTTCGACATAAATACAGAACTTAAAAAGCCATTCTTCTTCATTTGTCATTTCCTCTTTGGTTTGCTACATGAAGTACAACATTTACAAGTGAGTCAAAGACTACTGCTGCACTATAGCATGTACACATGAAAAAAACATTAGCAGCATTAGCAGTGCATCGCATACATTAGCACTTCACCATAACATCAACAAAGAGTTAACAGTACTAGATGCTTTCTAATTGAAAGCTTGAAGTCCCACTTAAGTCCCCCAGGCCACTCTACTATTGAACTAGCTACCAGTTTGGACTTAGCACGCTTACTACTTAAGTTTAAAGCTTCAAACTAACTTCAGATGAAGAGTTATTCAGCCCTTCGTAACTTCTATAGTTTGTCTTTTGTCCTGTCTCTCTTTGTTCCCCTCAAACCCAACCAGTCGCAGCGTATTTCTGATCCTCCCGGAGCCAGGTATCTACAGTAAACTGAGGCGACTGTTGTAAATTGGTGAATATGTGAATAAAAGTGACTTGAATTTAATTGAATTAAAAGTCAGAACAGCAGGTTGTGACATACGCCCAGCAGGGACCAAATGTGTGTTCTGGCTCCTTTGGCTTGCGTCAAAAAGAAACATAAATTAAATTAATACCAGTTTTAGAACAAATTTAATTCAAATACTGAAAATACAGTGTTTGAATTAACAATACAGTAACAACTATTAAAACAGTTAAAAAAGTCTAATGTTACATAGAATATTATGGAAAAGTAAAGCCCGGTGGATGACTTGGCCATACCCAAAGCAAACATGTTTTCCACAAGTACAAATAAGGAAAAGTACTGAAGCCTCAGAGAGAAAAATATGACGAAAAGAGTTGTAGCTTGTTCATATTGATGGTGTGTGTGGATTTTTTTCATTCATTTGTTAGTGTTAGTGAATAGAACATTGCTTATTAGCTCATTTTGTTCATTTATTTTTTATTACTTGTGGAAAACTGTAAATTAAAAAAAGAAAACGTCTTTCTGAACCATCCGTCAAAAGTTTGAACTGTTGACGGATGGTTTTTCTTTATTTTTACTACTTTCTACATTGTAGATACATATTGAAGACAGCAAATATATGAAGCACGATATATGGAATTACGTAGCAAAAAAGAATACAGATACGGATAATTAACTCTAAATATGTCTTATATTTTAGATTTCTGAACATACCCATCCTTTGCTTTGTTGACAGTGCTACAAACCCTTTGCCTTCTCTCAATGAGCTTCATGATGTAGTCACCTGAAATGGTTTTCACTTCACATTTGTGCCTTGTCAGGGTTCAGTTGTGGAATTTCTTGCCTTCTTAGTGGGGTTGGGACCATCAGTTTATGTTTTGCAGAAGTCAGGTTGGTACAGCCCTTTTTGACAACTGTTAGAATTCATATTATGGCAATAACCAGTCAGCAATTAAAGAGAAACGACAGTCCATCATTACTTTAGGAACTGAAGGTCAGTCAGTCTGGAAAATTGCTAAAACTTTAAACGTGTGCCCAAATGCAGTCGCAAAAACCATCAGGAACTCAGATGAAACTGGTTCACATGAGGAACGCCCCAGGAAAGGAAGACTAAGAGTCACCTCTGCTGCTGAGGATAAATACATCTGAGTCACCAGCCTCAGAAATCACAACTTAACAGCACCTCAGATCAGAGTCCAGATAAATGCCACACAGAGCTCCAGTAGCAGATACATCTCTATGTCGACTGTTCAGAGAAGACTGTGTGAATCAGCCTTTATGGTCAAATAGCTGCTAAGAAACCACGACTAAGGAAAAGCAACAAGCAGAAGAGATTTGTTTGAGCCAAGAAACACAAGGAATGGACAATAGAGACGAATAGAGCTCTAGAGATGAATAGACAATAGGCTGTTTAGGCCTGTCGGAAAACCATTTCAGGTGACTACCTCATGAAGCTCGTTGACAGAGTGCCAAGAGTGTGCAAAGCACTCCCAGATAATGCCATATGGTTTGATTCATAGTTTTGATGCCTTCAGTGAGAATCTACAATGTACATAGTCATGAAAATAAAGAAAAAACATTAAATGAGAAGGTGTGTCCAAACTTTTGACCGGTAGTGTATGTGCACAAATTTGACATTACATCTTCCATAAATACACACACCACTACACACTATGAAAGAATGTAAAATAAGCTGTAGAAATGAAGGTAATTGTTAACTGCTAAAAAGTACTAGAGGAGTACAGTGTATGGATAGCTACTATGAGGGAGAACTGGGTGTCAGTGAAAAGGGGTAGCCAAATGTTTTCTAAAATCTAAAATGTCCCTGCCATCTCTAAATTTAGTATTATCTCCACTAGCTCTCAACGGCCAGTGTCATCTTCTGTGGAGTTTCTTTTGTCATTCTCTTTTAGGAGGTTAAAGTCATTATCATCCTCATCACAGATGTGGTGTTCTGTCTGAAGTCCAAACTGTCCTATTAGAGAACTAATTTAACACAAGAAATACTTTTAGCATTTATCTCTCCGCCTCTAACAAGGTTTTGATGGTTTGTGATACATTAATTGTTGTTAGGGTACGTACAGACATGCATCTACATCCAGTGGATGTCTCAGTATAATTGAATACAATCTGTAAAAGCTAGTGATCAATACAAATCTTACAAATGCCTTAAATTTTGCATTTAAAAGTTGCTATACTTGCCAGGATAATCTGCACTTAGCCTGCAAAACACTGACTCACTGTGTTTCACACTGTTTCCCGTTAATAAATTATTAGTTTTCTACTAATAATTCAGAGACATGATAGGTTTCTAAAGCAGGACACTAGAGGAGGCAGGCGAAATACTCACCAGTATGATCAACTGTGGCATGCAGAATAAAACGGTCACAAGTTAGTGCCCCTGTTTTCATATATTTAATCAATAGTTTAGGACAGTTAAGATTGTTGGCTTAAACAGTCCCCTTATGTTTAATATAATCATAGCATACCACTAGCCTGGGGTGGGCTATTGTTCTTATGAAACACTTACTAAATATGACAATATGAACATTATAGACAAAATCCGCTTAGAACACGGTCATGCATGGTCAAAAAGCATTCACAAAACATTGTTCTCCCAAGCAATATATGCTCTTAGAGGACATAAATCAGGTTAGCAAGGTAAGATTAGCTAATTAGTTGTAAGTTAGGTACACTGTATAAACACTGGTGTTGGTTATTTCTTAACATTAATTAACATGAAGCTAGACATTTCTCAGTCAAACCAGTCTTGGGAGTTTGGATGTCTCAACTGATTTAATCTATTTAACATACTGCTTTGCTAGATAAGTGCAATTCATTAATATTACCAGGCAGCTAATACTTCCAAGCAGAAAGCCATCCCAATGTGGGTGCTCATTTAATGTCTACACATTCAAATTCACATGCAGAAAGACATTACTTTGTTCTGGTGAGTGGCACCAATTTGAAAAGTGCTATATAAATAAATGCTACTTACAGTGCATTTGACACACTGCAAGTACCTTTTGGTGGCTTTGGGTGCGTCCGTTACCAACACTAGAGATTTTGGGGGGGGGGGGGGGAGGGGTGTCGACTCTATCCCCGCTGTTACAGGATGGGAGGCGAGGTACACCCTGGACAGGTTGCCAGTCTGTCACAGGGCCAACAACACGTATAGAACCATTCACACTCATATTCACACATACAGGCAATTTAGAATCACCAATTAACCTAACCCCACTAACTGCATGCGTTTGGATTGAGGGAGGAAGCCAGAGTACCTGGAGAGAACCCCTGCAAACACGGGGAGAGCATGCAAACTCCGCACAGAAAGGCCCCAGCCAGGTGGGGTTCAAATCCACCATCTCGCTGTGAAGCAGCAGTGCTAACCACTGCAACACCATGCTTTACATAACACATCAATTAATATGGCTCCTTATATATACGTATATCATTATCATTATTATTATTATTATTATTATTATTATAGACAAGATTTGTCATGTTTAGCCTCTTTAAAATGAGTATGTGTGCCTAATAATATTGACAGTGAGTGTACGGGATAATTGAATTTCCTTAGTATGTAATGTGATTATTGATTATTATTTCCACCTATAATTACTATAATAATGAGATTGCTATGTTGATGTCATACTTGGGTTGGGCTGTAGCAGGACCTCAGTCTGTCTGTAGATTTTCTCGGTCCAGTGTTTGGTGCAGTCTGCCCGGCTCATCAGGTTCTCAAACTGAGCGTCCAACTCGGTCTTCTCTGCTTGGCCCAACTTCTCCTCTGTGAACTGAGGCGTCAGAGCGCAAACAACACACATCTCACAGGTGAACGACGGTACTCGAACACATCTGCGTCTCTCTGCTCTGAGATGCAATCAGTTTTTACACACATACATGCGAATAAAAAAATAAAACAAAACAGTAATATTAAGAAAAGTGACGTCACGAAGGGGTCCGGTTAATGATCTGCTCGTGCTCACTTAATCGTTGTCACTTCCGTCCCCCTTTCACCCTTAATCCAAATGAAAAAAAAAAAACGTTTATATTTGTACTACATTTGTGCCTCTTTTAACTTGAGAAATAATTAATATTAGCTACGTTAGCTTGCCAGAGATAGCATTTCAACAGTCCTATGTTGAACTGCGCCGCTGGCCCAAACTACGAGCAAGGCACAGCTGAATATCTTATCAATTTCACCTGCTTTAGATGCTGATATGCAGCGTCACGTTAGACATAGCGCTATACCGCAAAGTCAGATACGACTGTACCAAATTGTTATTAACGCTAGTAACAACTGACTGCCAAAGTGAAAGGATGCGACAGCAAAAGCCACAACACTTTTCCGCTCGCGGCACTCACGAGCGCTTTATTACCTGGACAGCCCGTGTCAAAAACAGTCCAGCACCGGAGGCTAATTTCTTCACGTTGAAATCCATTTCGTTTGTTTATGATTTAAAACACTCGAGGGAGAGCACTCTAACACTATCCACTAGATGTTGTGGCAGACGCCAAAGTCACGTGACCTTACCTTACGTCACACGCATCATTTTACGGAAATAGGAAAAGCAGCTCCTTTGTAGAATTAGACAGCAGTATGACTTTTTGTAATTTAACAACAATAAAACATGGCAAGACAGCAACAGTAACTTGAAATCTGAGCGCAATCAGATCTTAAATTTCAGTACGACTGCGATATAGAAATTGACCATAGTCGGTGGTAGAAGCTTTACCAGCAGATGTCGCTATTTTCATTGTTGACAATGCCGCAAAAATGACGCTGAACCAAGGAACAGTCTTCTAAACGAAGACACAACAAAATTCACAGAACGTAAAATGCCTTGGCATGTGCCTGCATTCCTCCAACTCTGGCATTAATTTACTTGCCTCTGTTCCACATTTTGGTGTATAGGACAGATACAGTTTTCATACCACATGAAATAACTCTGTCTCATACTTAAAAAAATATAATAACTCTTTACAATACCTTTATTATTTATTGAACTCCTTTAACAAAAGAATTTATCCAAATACAGGATAAATAAACTATCTCTTGTTCTTAAATAGCAATTCCCCACTTTGGCACCTAAATGCACCGTGACGCTCAGAGATGACGTAAGGACGCTAAAAGCGTCGAGTCTCAGGGCTGGCACACATGTGAGTTTTGTTTGTTACGAGTTTCTCTGCGGTTATTCAGCATTAAACTAAACTAAAATTGACTTAAAACCTTTTTATACAGAGAATGTGTATATGAACGTTAGGAATACGTTATACGAATATGCTATAAATCTCTGACTGGTGACAATTTTGGCTCTTGTGAGGCTGCAGCCAGTTATTCATAGCTTGCTAGCTTGCGACCAAAACATTTTGTTACGTTAATGATATTGAACTAAAAATGCGTAAGATGTCATGCACTAGAGTACTGGTCTTTTAACAACTGAGTCGTAACAGGATATATTTTTGAATTTGTAGCAATTGCAACCCGTGGGATAACGGTATGCACATCAGGTTGTCATGGCTTGGAAGTCGAAGACCCGCAGTCTACAGGTGTTCGACACGGAGCTGAGCGCTGACGCGGTGGAGTGGTGTCCTGTTTCACCCAACCACAGCATCCTGGCCTGCGGCACGTATCAGCTACAGAAAGGGGTGAGTTTACATCCCATTACACGTCATAGGAATAGACTTGCATACGAATTCCTACCATACACATGTGTTTATACCCTGCCTTCGTTTAAAATTTTGAGAATTTGGTCCCGTGTACATTGTCCACCCGTTTTGGCGGTGTTTGGAACACTGGATTGGATTGCTAAAAGAGGTTTGTGGCGAAAATGCTTACCTCCAGCGCTGGCTGTAAGCATTTAGACCAGATTAGTAAGAAGTAAAGAAGCCAGAGAACTCTGACCCCTATGTTATTAGGTTTGTAAAAAAAAAAGAAAGTGATGGCTTATACAATTGAAGTCAGCTGACAAGTATAATATATAAAGCTTCTGTGTTTTATTTTGAATCATTACTAGTTAGTATATATTACCATTTAAGTCAAATCAGGAATAGATAATAATGTGGGCTGTGATTTATTTATTTTTTTTACAATCACACAGAGCGTGGGGCAACAGATTTGCCCAGTGTCTGGGTAGAAGTTCCAGTTGTTCACTTCCATGGACCTAAAATCTTAAATGTTTTTGTATATGTATACAGTTCCAGTGTTTGGTTCTCATATTAAACATGGACAAAGTTTTAAATAATGAGGTCAGTGTATGTACCAGTAATCCTAGTCTTCAGACTGGGACTTGGTTTGAGTCAGTTTTCTTTTTCCAGTCATGGCTCTGTAAGCTATAGCTGTGAGTGCAGAAGAACTGTGTGAAAGTAAGCTTAAAAACAGGATGGTTTTAAAGGCAGAGGCGCTAAGGAACTTATTTAAGACAGGGGGTAAACTGCACCAAGGTCCAGTTTAAGATAAGCAGATGAGCAGAATAAAGGGTTAGTACATGCTAACAGTAAACCTTACTCTGAACTAGGAGATATTGATATTTTAAAAAATTCCAGTATTAATAGATTGGCCCTTGCTTCCCTTAAATAAAATGTTTGTTACATTCTATCCTAATTACCTTAAGCATGTTCTGTAAGAAATGAAAATGCTTTCATGTTACATCAGACAACTTTTTCATAGTTTTCATTAGGGCTGCCACAAACGATTATTTTGATAGTCGACTAGTCACCAATTATTTTTGCGATTAGTCGACTAATCAGATCATGCATCCACTGGACGTAAAATGTACAGCTTATTGCACCAGCATGCCTCTGCTCTTATATAACTATCATTAGCTTACAGCTTGAAGTGTTTAAGGTATGTGCTAACTAAAAATAAAGACAAGATGATAATTTATTACACTTTTAATGAAATTTGCAGATTGTTTCAGTGAAGTTTAATAAACTCAGCCGTCTGCTCCTTGCTATTTAAAATATAACAGGACACTGGAGTATATTCTCAAGCATCTCACACTTCTGATAATCAGTTGTCTGCTTGACGTTTATTCATCTGTGTAAAAACTATAACTTTATTTCTCAGCCAAACCAATTTACTCAGGAACAAATAAAATACTAAAAAAAGCCAAACAATAACATTTTTAAGTTATCTAAGTGACTTATATTACATGTTTAACCTGAGTAACGAAAGATGGCAGTGAGTTTGAAAACGATTTGCCGGGAGTCCGGTGTTCTCACCGACTCTAATGAGCCTTGAACCCCAGCTCGCTATCGAGCTGGTGGGTAACAGACGTCTCCGAAAACGTCGGAGCGCTTTTGAAAATATGTGGTGTCTTGATAGACTGAGCAGATATTTGAGGTTTACACAGCTACATTCTCACCTGAAAATATGTTAAACGTTTATTTTGTGACCCAGAAAGAATAATAAGAGTAATATTAAAACTAACTAGCTGCCACCATTGTTGAAAACTGCGCTGGGCCGCGTTATGAATTCTGGGACACAGTTTCTTCTTCTTCGGGGTTTAACGGCAGCTGGCATCCTTGTACATGCAGTGCTGCCATCTTCTGTTTCAGTCCGTTATTACACTCTTAAATCCTACTACTTATTCCTGCGTCTTTTGGGATCTTACAAAGCTTCAAACGACGCGTCGACTATTAAATTAGTCGTCGACGATTTTAATAGTCAACGTAATCGTGGCTAGTCACGATTAGTTGACTAATCGTGGCAGCCCTAGTTTTCATGTGACATCACATCTATTAAAATGTGATAAAAACCCTACGGCACTGGAGAGAAAAGCCCCTAGAACAATCCCCTATGAGCAAGCACGCCATGTGATGGTGGCAAAGAAAAAAAAATCCTTTTTAACAGGAAGAAACCTCTGACAGAAGCTGTGAGAGGAAGCAGAAGAGAAAAAGAAAAGATGAGGGCAGACTATGGGAGAGAGAAGATACAATTTAATGACATGTGGCAGTGGTATATAAAACATGTGTGCGGGGTGAAAAGAAGTGAGTGGAGAAGAAATCCTCAGAGTATCACAGGAAGCTCCCCCTTGATCCAGGATCATCCAGCCCTACCTCATATGCTTTGTCCAAACTGGGAACTGGTTCCACAGGTGAGGGGCGGGGTCATATTTAAATATGACAGGGTCTGATTAGTTAGTATGTGAGGAGAAGGATTTTAATGCAAGCTATTCCTCTATTGCCTGCCAGCTCTTTTTTAATTGGTTTGCTTTTTAATAGGTTTCATACTCCTGCTCTAGTGCTAGCTGGTAATTAAAGCAGATGCACTCAGGAGCTGCTCGGTTTGCTTACAAATGCTGCATGGGCGTATGTGTATGGCATTACCAGCACACGCACTTAACTTAGCTATACAGGTGCACTGGCCCAGATCACAGCAGCTCACTTAAACTCTCCCTGGAAATCATTTTTGATTACATTTATGTCATCTAACTTGAAAAAAAATATTACACTGCTGCCCCAGAGTGCTGCATACATTTCATTAATAAAGGCTTGGTAGCCGAATAGTGCAACCAGTGGAGTTAATGAAGATCCACCTTGATGTCTGCTCTGTGTCACTTCCGCTCTCATGTTGCAGGGAGGAGAAGAAAATGCCACCCCGAGCAGGATCGGTCGTGTCTACCTTTTTGAATTTCGGCACGAGGGACCGATGTGCCCCCCTCTCACCGAGCTGCAGCGCATGGACACAGCAGCCATTTTAGATTTGAAATGGTAAGAAAGCAGATTTGGTCGGTGTGGCTTCTGTTGTTATTTCCCTCATGTTCATTGTTATGCATGGTCATAGGTGCCACGTGCCTGTGTCAGACAGAGCAGTGCTGGGGATGGCAACAGCTACCGGGGAGCTGCAGCTGTACACACTGTCTCGGAGTCAGGTGAGAAATGTGGCATCAAAAGAATCAGACAGTGACATGTGGGGCCTGCATTATGAAAAATTTTTTAGCATACCCAGAACATTTTTCCATTATCTGGATTCACTTACCCTATCATTGGTAGTCAGGATAAAAAGTTACACAAAACTGATTATCAGCTCACCAAAGGTAACCCAGGCTTTCCTGATCTAACGACAAACACATGAAAGGGGCAGCAAAATCTGTCCAATCACATTGATTAGTGTACTGGAGAAGAGTAAAGTATAACTTTTCTTTATTGTTTACATATTAATTGACTTTTATAAATGTAGATATGGCTTTATTTATGGTTAATATCAGCTGATTTATTGGCCCCATAGATCAGTTGAGTTCTACTTTAAAGTCTATGATTTCGGTGTTTCATTAATTTTGCCTAAGTTTGACACACTAACATACACATTAAGGCCTTGATTGCCGTGTAACGGACACAGACAGCTGGAGCTGCAGTGCATGGGCACAGCAGCTATTTTAGATTCAGACTACAGGAAGGGTGTTGTTTTTATTCCTCAGCTCTAACTGTGCATTCATTTGTTGTTTTGTGTTGATGTTGTGGTGTGCACTCATGAATGTGTGTATCCAGTAGGAGGGCAGCCACAGTCTGCAGTCTCTCAGTAGTTTGGAGGTTGGAGCAGAGCGGCTGGCTCTGTCATTAGACTGGTCCACTGGAAGGCTGGACAGGTTGGCTTACTGGAGACGCTACTAGCTCCATAAAAGAGCTAATGTCACATGTTGTGCAAATATCATTCATGTTAACACCTCACCCTGTCTTGTCAGCAGCAGTGACGTGCGGATTGTGTGCAGTGACTCTGCAGGCTGCACCAGTGTGCTCTCTCTGGCTGAAGGTGCTTTAACAACCCTGTCTCAGTGGAAAGCCCATGACTTTGAGGCCTGGATTTCTGCCTTCTCTTACTGGGACACACAGCTCGTGTACTCCGGTAACATATATCCTGTGACTCTTAAAAATTAATGTGTTAATTGTTGCAAACAAAGAACAACATCGTCTAGAATCTTACATTTCATTTGCATAAACCCAAATAACTGCAGTAAGAACAGGAAACCCATCATAGCAGGTAGGTTTGAATAGCTTTTTTCATTTTAAAAACTCTGTTTTGTATTTACTCAGATTGGCTCTGTGATATAAAATTAAATTTTCTTTGATCTGAATTATTTTTTTTGTTCAGTCCATCTTTTTCTGCAAACAAATCCTAATTAGTAATTGGTGTGTAGCATCTTATTTGTTGAAATCAGTCAGTAAAACTGATATACAACAACAGCCATGTGAAAAATAAAGTAAGTACATCCTATTTCAGTTCTGAGGTTTCACATATGAATCCTTTTCAGCTGATTAAATGACTGTCTCGGATGAGCAACACATGAGATGCATCATTATTTATGTATTTGAAACTAAGCCAAAATCCAGAAGCAGTGAGTAAAACCTTAAGTGCACCTCATGATTCAGAAGATTGTGGAACCAATTTTAGCAACTGTAGCTTGAAGTAATCATTTTCTGTGTGACTTAATCAGTCTCTGACATTGTGGATGTATCTTGCCCTCATTCTGCTTTACAGCTTCACTGCAGTTTATTGACGTTTGTGGGCACAGCTGTCTTAAAGTCCAGACTTCTTTGGGTTGAGGTTCTTTGGGTAATTGCAACGTCTGTTATATGACAGCGTTTGGTCCTGAGTTTTAGCTGTTTGACACACTCTGTGTTCTTTGGCATACAGAGGAGTTCATGGTCAAGGTTCCCAGGTCCTGTGGCTGGAATATAATCTCAAATCATCATCCCTTCACCACCACAGCTCCATGACAGATGGTATGAGTTGGTGTTCACCTTGACCAAATCGTCAGTCACATGTTATTAAGCTGCTTCAGTATGAGATGGTATTTGTACTACTATGCAATGTTTGGTCTTCACCAAATATGGCACTGTGCATTATAGCAAAGTATAATGCTATAGTTCAGTCTTTTTCTGACTGTATTGTCAAGAATTGTAATATTTAAAATGCCAAGTGAAGCCTACATAGTCTGAAATGGAGCTATTTTTGGAATTTCACTCAGCATTGCACAGTCTGACTTTGGGGTCAATTTGCTGGGATCTCCACTGTTTGGAAGATTGGTATTTGTCTTCAGTGTTTTCCACTTGTGACTAATTATTCTCACTGTAGATGGATGGATTTCAAATTGTTTGGAAAGGGCCTTATAACCCTTCCAAGTTTAATCAATAGCAACAATTGCTTCTCCAAGTTCATTGTTTAGGGCTTTCCTTCTGGGCATTGTGCTAACACACTCATGAGTGCTCCAGACCAGAAAACTGTCAAAACGCTGAGGAGCCGATAATCAGTATTTGATTATCGGCTCCTGGCTGATGATTGCTGATGATTAATTGGCTGCTACTCAGGCTCTTAATTCCAATGGAAGCAGTAATAGTGTACTTGGTTTTTCACCCTTGTTTTTCACCCATCCCTTCTGCATTTTGGTTTATTGTTAAATAAATGACAGTGTAATATGCCATGTGTTGTTTATCTGACGTTGTACTTACCTAATTGTAACCTCTCCTAAGAAGCAGATTATATATTTTTTTGTCCTTGTACATAAAACCTTAGATTTAAGATATGGTGTACTATTTTTATCATGACTGTAAATCATACATATGTGCCACCAATTTTTGTGCCTTACACGGTTAGTTTGTGAGCTCACATTGATGCTGCCTTTAAATCAGCCATCTAAATATTCTCCTGTACTGTGTCCTGTGTTGTGTTTTCTCACCAGGTGGTGACGACTGCAAACTGAAAGGTTGGGATTTAAGGATCGGTCCCTCCAGCCCCACTTTCATAAGTAAAAGGTAAGGCTGATAGTGTATCAGCTTTCATGTAGATGTTCCATTTGGACAGTGTGCAGACACAAAGTTGTGTTGTTGTCCTTCAAAGGCACTCGATGGGTGTGTGCAGTATTCACAGCAACCCTCATCGGGAGCACATTCTGGCTACAGGCAGGTAAATATCCTGATGTTGAGCTGTTGTTGTGTAAGAGTTGTATACTTGTTGCTCCTCTCACACACTTCTCCTTCCACAGCTACGATGAGCAGGTTTTGCTGTGGGATGGCCGAAACATGCGGCAGCCCCTCAGTGAGACTCCATTGGGTGGTGGAGTGTGGAGACTGAAGTGGCATCCCAGTCATCAGCACCTGCTGCTGGCAGCCTGCATGCATAATGACTTCCACATCCTTCACTGTCAGCAGGCTCTAGGTGTGTTTGAATAAATGATAAACAATAAAATGCTCGCTTTGAATTAGACCAGCTTTAGGCCTGTTAAGACACAATTTTCACCTCACACTTTATGTGGTGATTCTGTCTCTCCCATTGGACTGACAGCCTGTGTGGTCTGTAGCCTCTTGCCCACTTTAGCTGGGTTGGACTCCAGAGAACTGTCTAGTTTCAGCTTCTTAAATATGAGAATTGTTTGACAATTGTCTAATTATAATTGAGCTTAGCCATCTTTTTAACTTCTCAGAGCGGAAAGGTAGCTTAATGAACTCATCATTACTATTTATAGATGCTGCACAATTTGAAGAAATTAAGCAACAAAGCATATACCTTTTTGCTTCTTTATAGGCTCTTTAAAAACGATGGACTAGAGTCCAGGCCTGAAAAGGCAAACCATGTAGCATTTTAAACCTGCATTCTTTCTAATGGCCAGCAGGGAGCCACTCCTTGTCATGAAAAGAAGTCTGACTCTATAATAATGTATGGGAAAATGAGCATACTGCTCTATAAATCTGTTGCCTCACTAAATGCTTTCCTGATGACTTTCTCTGTGTCCTCAATTTCTCAAATCAAACATGGACACGTGTCCAGGTTTGCCAAGGGGTGTATAACACAAAGAGAAAACTATACTATTTGAAAGAGATGGATGCCAAAATGGTGTTTGTGTTTGATAGGAAAGATTCTGTGAATGGTGCTGGCAGTGTAAATGGCTTTGAATCGTCAAAGCTATTTACACTTCTCTACCTGAAACATCAGTAGACCTCACATACTGTACAAATGGTTCTTTTTACCAGGAAAAATCTGTAGGTTTTAAAAAATTTTTTTTTTTATAATATACTGTTTGTTTACTTACAGAGGGCAGTGCAGGAGCATGCCCCATCGTAACCTCATACATCCTCCACAGTTCCTTGGCATACGGAGCAGACTGGTCCAGGCTGTCCCTGGAGGACCATACTCCCTGTTCCCCGCCTGCCACAGAACCAAAGGAAAGCCCCGCAGAGAGCCGAGGACACTTAAGGATTCAGTATGAATCTCCCACTGCCAGCTTTGACACTTCCCTGGAGGACGATGCTGGTCGATATATCCCAGAGGGAACTGCAGCACCTCAGACCTCCCCTGCTCCGGTTCCCACCCTCAACCCCGATGAGGATGCACCCTCACTGTCCTGCCTGCTGGCGAGCTGCTCATTCTATGACCACATGCTCCACGTGTGGCGCTGGGACTGGACGCCAGAACAGGCTGTACAGGAGTCACAGCAATGTTGACACTATTGAAATCTAAATGTATAGCCTGACTACAACAAGAGCATGTCATGCTGTTATTCCAGTCACTGTTTTTATCATGAAGATTCCTATACTTTAGAATGACTTATCAAATTATATACAATTAGCAAGTCCCTTTATTTTCATAATGACACTGATTTTTTTATATATACACACACACACACACACACATATATATGTGTGTGTGTATGTGAACTTGTATTTAAGCAAAAAAAAATGTTTATAATCCTCATACTCTTGTGTACTGTAGCAACAACAGCAATACAACCATTCACCTACATACGTTCTTTGTTTGTTTTTCTTCTTTAGCCCACACCAGCTGCAGGGTAGTGTGAGGTGGTTGTTGTGGGGCTAAAATAGGGTCAAGTACCCACTTTGCAAGCTGCATCCATAAAGTTGAATCAAAACACATAGCAGCTAATTGTTAATGTTAAGGAGCAAGACAAAATATTGGAAATGCACCCACAAAAACTGTAGCAGATCTCTTAGATTGGTAATACTGCACAGCAGGCCATGTTGTTTGTCAGGTGACTCTCCCCTTGAAGGGAGATTTCTGTTTGTTAACAGTGTAGCATCCAGTTTTCAAGATATCATTTGGGTGGTTTAAATCAGGTTGATTTAATTTTGGTGATATTCAGGTTAAGGTCACACCACACGTGACAATCAGTAATAACTTTATATTAAGTGAGAACAAAGAAATAGGAAAATACAGCACAAACCTGTTCAAGAGGTTTGGTTCAGTTCAGTGACACAGCACAGGTGAGCCCTAACCGACAGCAATCAGCTGCCTTCATCTGTCCACATCTGAACTAAAGTGGCCACCCTTAGAAGTTACTCAACTCAATGTAGAGATATTATGAACCTACCTACAGAACAAAACTATTTGTACCAGACTGTAATTATGCTTTTAATGTTTTTTAATATTTTAACATGAGTCTATGGGGATTGATTCACTTTTAGCCAGTCTGAAGTGGACATTAGAGTACAGGTAACTGCAATTTTAGGCACTTAATGGCCTGAAAAATAAAGCAAACTATTATGTGGTAATGGAATAATTACCACTGTGTTTAACTTTTAAATATGTCACGAGTAGCTAGTCTACATAGCCTTGAACAAGATCACCAGTCCCTCAGTGAAGACTCATAATAACTTTAAAAAAAAAAAAACCAGTAATAGTGGAGCTCAAACCATTATAATGAATATCTGACAGCTTTGCAGTATTACTCATGCTTTTCGTTTTATTTTTCCAGGTCATCAAATAACAAAACCTTTAAGACAAGGCCTTTTTCCTGAACAGTTTATGTAGTAGTTGATTTTCTAGAAGGGGCTCTCATCAGTTGGTCTGCAGCTTTCAGTCCCCAGTTAATCAGCGAGTCTTTGGAAATCCATCATTAACGTACATAATTCTTTGGATAGAGCTTGAAGAGCTTCCCCTCCTGTGTGGGCTCAAATCCATACTTCTCTAGCTGGTCTTTGCTGAAAATGCCTGCTTCAAAGTCCTGTTTGATCTGAGGAGCCACAACCTCATCGAACAGACTCTGCACTGTGAGTGGAGGTTCTGTTCCTTTCGGGGCACGGTATGAGACATATGGTCTGAGTTTGAATCCCTCCAAAGGAGGCACCACAAACTCCGGAATCATGGACCGAATGGCTAGAAACTTTGAGCTGGGGAGATTCCGTCCAGCAGGCCTGGCGCCCCTGCCTTTGTTATGAGTCCTTGATCCACGCTTGCTCGTGAACTCGGACATCCTGTCAGCGCCTCGCACCAGCCCCCTCATCAGCGTGGATAACACACCCATGCTGGCACAGCCTTCCTCCAGGACAGAAGAGAGTAAAAACAAAAGCGTTGATTTTAATAAAGAGTGGGTATACACCATCTCATGAAACAGCCAAATACACTGTCGGGGAAGATGGACAACATCCTGAAGAATATTGTTCATCAATACACAAAAATTACTTTCATTTTTACTTTGTAGTCAGGTAACAGTGATTCTTTATTGTTCTGACTGTACTCTGGGTTAGGGTTAGGGCAGGGGTGGGCAATCTCAGTACACGAGGGCCGGTGTCCCTGCAGGTTTTAGATGTGTCCTCGAACCAACACAGCTGATTTAAATGGCTAAATTAGCTCCTCAACATGTCCTGAAGTTCTCCAGAGGCCTGGTAACGAACTAATCATGTGATTCAGGTGTGTTGACCCAAGGTGAGATCTAAAACCTGCAGGGACACCGGCCCTCGTGGACTGAGATTGCCCACCCCTGGGTTAGGGTCAACATGCGTTACATTATAGTTTAGTAAGAAACCTTAAGTGCTGATTTCTGTAACTGGTTCACTGGTTAGCTTGCTAACTAGCAAACAACTTAAATGATAGCTAAATTTAATGCTGCTTTCGAGCTCATAATGAATTTCAGATAAAATTCTGGATATTATTATAATTATTAGATGAACTGCAGATTCAGAAATAGTTACATTCATATTTATATATCTATAAAATATTCGACTTCACTCACCTTCACCACACCGTGAGCCCAACGCTATCGAGCTGCTTCACTAGTTAACAAACTGTTTGGTGATTGGACGACATTAGGCACCATCTACCAATCAAAATACGAGATGCTTATTTCGCTGCCAGTGATTGGAGGTACGTCAAGTAAGACAATACGCAGAGCCCATGAGTGGAAAAACGACCCTTCAAAATAAAAGCTGTGTCCCAATTCAAGGGCTGCATGCTTCGAAGGATGCAGCCTTTGGACACAGCTAAAGATTTCAAAAACACGTTAGCATATGAAAAGATAAACATTCTTTGTCCTTGTTCAAATGAACTATGGATATAATTTCTATTATAAAAGCTATTGTTTTTCATTCGACATCCTCATCTTCAACATCAAAAAAACAAAACAAATCTTATATTCTCTTCCGTGTTGCTGTAGCCTTTTGTTAAGAAAGGTTTTATTTTGATAGGTATGACAGGACATTTAGATTGCTTTTTCCAAAGAACTGGAAGGCATGTAAACGTAAAAACTTTGACATAAGAAAGGTGCATGGGAACATTCTTTGCTTGACTTTAGTCTAAAAAGGTAAGCTAGAGATTGTTTCTTGCTTTGTCCAGGGACTCTGTCAGCGCAGACTTACTAGTTTAGTGTTTCTTTTCCACTCCATTGTCCTCTTGGGTAACGGAACAGAGCTACACACACATATAAACATACAAAAATGAGAACTGCAACTTTACAGTGAAGTTAAACCTGATATTAAAGGTAAGGTTAGAGCTGTAGGTAGACGCTGTTTCCATATTACTTTGGAATTCCGCCAACCAGGATCAGCGTCGTTATGATCCGTGTTGTATTTGGATCTTTTACATGATGACAAGCAAATAAGAGAGAAGTAAGTTTAGTAAACAAAGTGAAAACGTTATCTTTCCCCATGGTCGAGCTTTGTACTTCTTCAGATATAGATACGCATGCGACAGGGTTGCAGTGTGTCAGCGCGGGAGGGAGTGTCTGGTTACCAACAGTCAGTGAGAGCTGGTGGTGATCTTTAACCCAGATTTCTGCTCTGTGACCTCGTTTCGATCAGCTGGCGAGAACAAAGCATTAATGAGTAAAGAGTCACATGAAAGGTTAGGCTTTGCAAAGTTTTCAAACATTGTTTTAGGGTAGCCTTTTCCTTCTTTCTTTTTTTAAATAGGTATGGAAGACAATGATGAAGAGGAGCTCTGCAGTATATATCCAGTAAGTCATTTGTTGAATTTCAGTGTCTAACTAAGTCTTATGTTCTTAAAGCTATGTAAAAAAAAAAATCCCTCTGCTAATTGAATGATAATTTACACTGCAGAGTTGCAGCACCTCATTATAAAGGCTTAGTGTAGCTGTTCACCTCAGTCAGAGTCAGAATACTTTATTAACCCCAGGAGAAAATAGTTGTGTTATAGATGCTCAATTAAAATACAAATATGAAAGACAGAACATGTAAATCCTCTATATAAATAATAAGGCCCTCAAAGAGCAATGTTGAATTAAATATTGCAAAGTAGTGATACATGTACAAGAAACAAGTAAACAAGATATTGTAAACAAGATATTACAAGTGAATATAATCCCGGAGGAGTTGCAATGATTAAACCCACAGATAGACCCATAAAGAGTTTAATTTCCACAGGTAGGAATGATTTGACATTTTGTGGTGCATCTTGTTGGAGGGGTGCTTCTGTGGCTGGCCAAGCATGAGAGGGCGTGAAAGACTGGATAGCATCCTCCTTTCTGAAACCTCTGTCAGAGAGTAGAGCTCCAAACCCACAACATTATTAGACTTGCAGAATGGCCATGTCAGGCTTAGAGCTTGCAAAAGCAGACCTGCAGCCAGCTCTGCTGATGAGAACAAGTCTGGACAGCAACCAGTTAAAATTCATTTTGTTATTAACTGCCATTAACCACATTTTTAAGCAGCAGCGCTCAGTTTCACTAAACACACTCATGCCTGATTACTGGCAGACCTGTTGAATCAAGAAATAACTTAAACAGAATCTGTCTGACAACGTGAAACAGACTAAAAGATCTCAGAAAGCAACACATCATGCCACAGTCCAAACAAGCACTTAAGAAACAAAGACTTCTCTGATATATTTATCAGTCTGGAAAGGGTTATAAGGCCTTTTCTAAGGCATTGGGACTCCATTGAACAAGAGTGAGCACCATTATCCACACATGGACAAAATTTGGAACAGGCCCAAGAGCACATCGACGACTCATCCAGGAGGTCACAAAAGAACCCAGAACGACATTAAAGAACAGCAGGCTTCACATGTCTCAGTTGAGGTCAGAGTTCATTATTCAACAATAAGAAAGAGACTGAATTCACCCATGCATCACATGTGGCGTAAATGTGTCACAGTATTTCAAAAAAGGAACATCGTACCAACAGTAAAATCTGGAGGTGGTAGTGTGATGGTCTGGGGCTCTTTTGCTGGAAGACTTGCTGTGGTAAATGGAATCATGAATTCTGCTGTCGACCAAAACATCCCGAGGGAGATTGTCCGGCCAGCTGTTCACAATCTCAAGCTTAAGTACACTTTGGTTCTGCAGCAGGACAATGATCCAGAATGCACAAGCAGGTCCACCTCTGAATGACTTTAGAAAAAACAAAATGAAGACTTTGGAGTGGCCTAGTCAAAATTCTAACATGTATCTGATTGAGACGCAGCGGCAAGACCTTAAAAAGGCGGTTCATGCTCAAAACCTTCAATGTGGCTGAATTACAACGTTTCTGCAAAGATGAGTGGGCTAAAATTCCTCCACAGCGCTGGAAAAGACTCATTGCCAGTTATTGCAAATGCTTGATTGCAGTTGTTGCTGCTATGGGTGGCCCAATCAATCATTTTTACACACTGTAGGGCTGGATTTTTACCCCTTAATAATAAACACCTCCATTTAGAATCTGCATTTTGTGGTTATTTGTGTTATCTGTGCGTAATATTTAAATTTTTTTGATAATCTGAAACACTTAAGTGTGACAGACACAAAAAACTAGGAAATCAGGAATAGGGCAAACACTTTTTCACACCACTGTAGTCAAAGTCCATCAGTACACTAATGTGAGAAGGGTCACACCAGCGGTTATTAACAAGAACGGTAAGCCTCCCAGTTTTCCTGTTTAAGCTAGTGGTGCAGTCTTTGTCCCATCTGTGGACACATTGCAGTTAATGCTGTTGCAGACATGTCTCCATGAAGAAAAGTAAACTGCACTCCTAGAAATCACTCTGACTTTGGGCAACACCGCCAGCTCCTTCATTTTATTTGCCCAATTGGAATCTCTACTGTTCTAGCTTACAGACCAGCTGACTTTGGGACAATCAACTAATCTCTAAAATAAACACTGGAAAGGTGTCCAGTGAATGTGTGTATACACTGTTACAATGGAAGAAACCATACC
This sequence comes from Oreochromis niloticus, assembly GCF_001858045.2. Taxonomy (NCBI): domain Eukaryota; kingdom Metazoa; phylum Chordata; class Actinopteri; order Cichliformes; family Cichlidae; genus Oreochromis; species Oreochromis niloticus. Next base: position 3,410,836 of record NC_031977.2, on the reverse strand, counting down.
CACATGCTTCTGAAATGTGTTGTTTGAGCAGCATGTGAAGAAGTTAGGCTAAAGGGAAAGAAAATGGAGCTCAAATGGCTTACTTGAGTCAGAAGATAAAAAGAACTAAGGGGCTGCATTTAAGTCTAGTATAAGATAACAGAAAATATTAGATGTACCATAAGGTGAGGATGATTTTGATCCGTGATTCATGAAAACATGCTCTAGAAATATAAAATGTAATCAATAAAATAAACCGTTTATGTCTTTCCCCCCATAAAGACAACATTTGACATCTGCTCCCTACACTATATGACAGAGTTTTGACACCTCAGTATATATAAATAAAGTTGTGGTTTGATGACTACCGGTATGTTAGTTTATGAGTTTTTCCAAGGGCAACTGCATAGGCAGAGATCACCCTCACTAACTTCTGATGCACACCAAGTCATTTTGTTCTATAAGAAGGCCTGAAATATGACAGAAAAGAGCTTCAAGGCTTACTCCTAGTCTGCTTTCATTGAGTAAGAAATTAAGGGGTTGTTACATGGTAACAATAAACCAAATAAAAAAATAATTTCAGTCTGAAGAAAATTAATGGGGATGAATCAAAACATCGTGGTGGCATGGTGGGTGGCAGCACGGTGGCACGGTGGTTAGCACTGTTGCCGCACAGCAAGAAGGTCCTGAGTTCAATTCCACCATCAGGCCGGGGTCTTTCTGTGCGGAGTTTGCATGTTCTCCCCGTGTTTGCGTGGGTTCCCTCCGGGTACTCTGGCTTCCTCCCACCGTCCAAAGACATGCAGCTTGTGGGGATAGGTTAATTGGATAATCGAAATTGTCACTAGGTGTGAATGTGCGAGTGAATGTGAGTGTGAATGGTTGTCTGTCCCTGTGTGTTGGCCCTGCGACAGACTGGCGACCTGTCCAGGGTGTACCCTGCCTCTCGCTCTATGACAGCTGGGATAGGCTCCAGCGCCCCCCGCGACCCTGAAAAGGATAAGCGGAAGCGAATGGATGGATGGATGGACTTAAAACAATTTGTTTCAGAGGGTGAACTGTAGGGCTGTACCAAGGACCAGTATAGAGTAATTAAGAATTATAACTTTGAGTTACATGAAATAAGTCTAATAGACCCCAAGAATAAAAACATGGAGCTGGAAATTAACAGATTTTTTCCACTGTGGCACTCAACTAAAAGGCTCAGATGATAACTAATATAGAATATTGTGCAATGCTTTATCAGACTGTTAGATCTTTTGTGTGAAAACAGACTGTATTTTAATCTTATCTTGACTGTTCCCAACCCTGATTCTTTTCTAAATGCACACCCTGTCCCACCTTCAGCTGTGAGGCATTTCATTTCCTTTGTGTTGTCTCTGATGTTTCAGAAGCTGGATAGGCTTAAGGCCACGATGGAACATTTTGTGGAGGAACGGACAGAAGCCAATATGGTAAACACTGGAAGTTGGCTTGTGTGCTTTTATATACTAAACGATATATAACAAAAAACTGAAAGGAAACAAAAGAAAGAATTAAGTGTGAATGCTTTCTGTTATTACTGTATATTTAAATATTATTTATATTCCTTTAAAGGTACTCATCGTATTCAGAATAAGTTAAATTTAGTAAAGTTTCCACTAGCAGGGGTGGTGTTTTACTTTCTGGTAAAACACCACCCCTGCTAGTGGAAATTGTCCACCCATGTAATAAGAAAATGCACTATTTAGCCTGACAAATATTCTGTTTAACAGACAAAAACTACAACCTATTGATCTATCAATATATAGATATATGGCTATATAGCTTCGTGGCTCAAGAGTTGGCAGTTCGTCTTGTAATCGGAAGATTGCCAGTTCGAGCCCCGGCTCGGACAGTCTCGGTCGTTGTGTCCTTGGGCAAGACACTTCACCCGTTGCCTACTGGTGGTGGTCAGAGGGCGCGGTGGCGCCAGTGTCCGGCAGAGCTTGCCATCACCAGTGTGTGAATGGGTGAATGACTGAATGTAGTGTAAAGCGCTTTGGGGTCCTTAGGGACTAAGTAAAGCGCTATACAAATACAGGCCATTTACCATTTTACCATATATACATCTGTAGATTGATGTAGTGATCTTTTGATAGAAAGATCTATAGCTATCAGGTAATAAGAAGCCAGCTGAATGGTAGAAAAAGATCCAAGCCAATGCATGCACCCTGTTGGTCATTAGATACCCAGCTGAAACAATAAGCTGGTCACAGGAGGAGATAGATGCCACAGAGGTCTTCACATGAAGTCTAGCACTCTAAGGCTCTATGAGCAACAGAAAGAGGGAGGGTGAGGATTAAGGAATGTCAGAGCCACAATCCAAGATGAAACACGGAGCATCTGTGAAGACATCCCCCTGCATGGGATGTTCCATTGACAGAGAGAGGAAGTGGCAGACATCAAGAAATCCTACCAGTGGCCAGAAATGGGCGGACTAAAGAAACGGATAGAGGTTCTTATCATGCCAGCACAAGAACAGGCACTAAGCATCAGATCAATAGAGGCAGGACTCTACCACAGCTGACAGGTTGTAGACTGCAAAGGTGTCATGGAGACTGATCAACACAGAGCAGGAGGATGCAAGGTGCAAGCTGAGACTGCAAACACTGAGGCACAACCAATTGGCTAGAATCTGGAACAGCTGTACCACATATGAACAAGAAGTGCCCAAGTCCAGATGGGAGACACCACTAAAGGTGGTTGAGAACAGCGGAGCTAAGGTCCTGTGGGACTTCCAGTTCAGGACAGACTAGCAGGCACTAGCACAGTGGGGTTTGACAAGGAGCAGCACCATCTTGTGGTAAAAGTTGGTCTTGCATGAAAGTATTGTTTGGTCCTATTTTAACTTAAGCTGTTTATTTTCTCATTACAACACAGGCAAGCCTTTTAAATACTCTGTTGACAGCCTTAGTTGAAGGTTTGAATATACAAGGAGTACCTTTAAAATGTGTTTTAGCTTTTACTTTTTTAGGTACACAAATGTACAAGTGAAAGTGTTTTGATGTTGGGCATGGTGGTTTTTTTATTTCTTCCAGTGGACAGCTGTGCTGATTGGAGCAGTGATGGTGATGTCTGTCGTTGGAGTTGTTGTGTTCCTCCTTTACAGAAGATACAAACTATCAAGTCAGTTCTCTGCACGCTGCACGCCCCAAACCCATGTTGTTTCTGTGTATCTAAAAATATTCAGTGATGAACCAATTGCACTCTGAGTGTTCAGAGTCATAAACATGAATAAGAGTTTTCTAGCCTACCATTGATATGACTGTTTTAGCTGATGTTTGTTGTTAAAGTATTACTGCAGGGTGAGGTTTAAATGCAAAAATCACTTATAAAACGTTTTGAATGTAAACTATTAGATACTAGATACTATTTGTATTACTATTTCTATCTTTTGCACACAAGAGACATGTTTTTTTTTTTACATTAAACAGGTGCAAATGAAACAAAGAGGTGGACAAACTGTCCATAAGTTAATGTAATTCAAGTCAATGATGGTACGTCTTCAACCCTGATTTAAAATACATAAATATAAACAGATTTGCAGTAGGAATGTGACAGTAAGGTGACCTTTAGCAGATAGCCTGAGACTATTGGACAGTGCTTATTGAAGCAGCAGTGTTTTATAAATCAACAGTTACATTCCAGAGTTAGATTTCCTGCTCTGTGCTGAGCACAGACAGATCTTACGGAGGCCTTTTGGTTGTTTCAGAGGAGGAGGCCGGCGTCCCCCACTACCGTTTTAGGAAGCGAGACAAAGTGATGTTCTACGGCCGAAAGATCATGAGAAAGGTCAGTTATTTCTTGATCCACACTTTGAGGGCACCATCACCCCCAGCAGGCTCTTCTGTTGTGTGTGTTTGATAAACATGTGTCCACAGTCTTTGTTGTCTGTTATCATATTTTGTTTTCCTTTTATTAATCAAGGTAAAGATGATGGCAAGAAACAAACTTATACAGGAATCTTGATGACTCATTTTAATGCTATTTTTATATACTTCACTGCATGATCACTAATAGTTTGCAGAAGTCTTTACTGAGTGACAAGCACTGAGCCTTTTTTTGAGTAATTGATGATACTTAACCCTCTACTGACTTTTTAACTTTTTGGGAAAAAAATATTTCACCCTATTTTGGGGGAGCTTTAGGGTCCCTAATAATGTATCAATCATAAAATTTGCTACCCCCCCCCCAAGCAGATATTGGTTTGTTGCTTCAGGGCAACATTGTGCAACAAGGGTAGTCAAACACCAAGTTATTCTATAATAAGTTTTATTAGTACAACAAGGATGAACACATAAACCAACAACAAAGAAACAATGCAAACACTTCACAGAGCAATAAAACACCAAAATACATCCAACATTTGATCAGGGATCTCTCAGGGATCCGTCTTGTTCATTCAGTGTGGAACCTCAGGAAGCAGTTGCGGTCGGGGTGAAGAGGAGGTCCACATTGCATTTGCGGCACATCGCTTTTGCTGTACCATTGCACCCTGGCACCCTGCATCGAAAAGAAAAAAGTATTAGAAAGAAATAAATGCAACGGGAAGATGCACATGCACGCGTGCGCACACACACACACACACACACACACATGTTGTGTTTACATCACTTCTGGGGACATTACATTAACTTACATTCATTTCCTGGAGACTTATCCTGACCCTACACATCACAAGTCCCTGCCTGAACCTAACCCTAACCCTGACCTTATCCTAAACCTAACTTTACCCTAACCCTGGCTCAAGTCTTCACCCTAAAGTTTAATGACTTACCTTGCAATTTGTCCCCATAAAGTAGGCGAGACCTCACAATGTGAGTGTGTAAACAGATGTGTCCCCACAACAATAAGTAATACACGTCCACACACACACACACACACAAACAATTACTTTACCAACTGACCCCTGAGCTCCTAAGTGTCCCTTAAACCTGACTCAGGGATCCACTCCTCCACTTCACTGTCACTCCCTGAAAGCTCACTGTCCTCACTTTCTGAGGGAATGTCCCTAACTGCACATTCCCTTGGTTTCCTTCCATAAAAGGTTTTTACGTCCATGTCCTGTAATTATCAGTAGATTGTAAAGTAAAAAACATTGACTATGATCATATAAATGCACACAAACACATCTCTACACACAGATGCTAATGCATTATATTGCCTGAAGAAAAATAGGCTAACTGCACAATGTTGCCTTGAGGCAACGAATGAAAATTAACAGTTTTACTGTATAAATACATTTTAAAAAGTAGAACAAACAATCAAATATACTTCTTAACATATTCGTGCACATGCAAGTATTTTTTTTATATACATTTACATTTATTTCACTATAAATATGTAAAATAGTGATCTTTATCTTACCTCCTAATGGAGATGTCTCTCATGTAGTGCAGTTTGTAGAAAGGGGTCCCCCCCCTGGTAGCATTATTTTTTTTTTTGATGGGCCAGTGTGAGGCATGAAAATGTGGTTTGTTGCCTCAGGGCAACGCTATGCAGTAGAGGGTTAAAAAAAACTGAAAATTTTACAGAGAAGAACAAAACCTCAATGCAGGTCTGCAACGTCATGTATATGCTACAAAAGTTACAGAGAACCTCAACAATCTCTTATGAGCAATCATTTAGTGAAACTGAAGAGACCTTGGGCAGACCAAGACTGTATATAAAAGATGGACATAGCCACCATTATGTTGCTTACCAAATTCAGGACTCGCATTTCAAGGCATTTCAAGGCCTCGCCATTAGTGTTTTTGCCACCATAATGTGAGGCTTTTCAGAGCTAAAAGCAACTGTAATTGTACAAGAGTGTGGAGCACTAACTTATCTGCTAACGTGTGTATTCCAAAAATACCCGAAGTTCACCCACTAAAACTGAAGCACAAACTTGCTGAATCGTCTGTAGGCACCAACAGGACAAACAGAGTCAAGAGGTTCAGTTCAGTGACTCAGACTCTGATAGTTACTAAAGCATTTTAACACAAGAGTTTATGGGGATTAGTCATAGACAGGAGAACAGACAGTATAGTCAACCAATCATCCATTGGTTTGTGATATTCAGTTTTGAATCCTGGGAGTAAGCGTTTTTGCTGTCACCATCTTGCTGTCTTGAAATTTTATGTAATGAGTGAGAGGCAGATCTGACTGTGGATCCACACGCTCATTGGATAATGACTTGTCCTGAGCATTTCCTGGATAACTGTCCTTCTGGCACTGAGTTTACTTGATGTTTTACTCATTGTGACCTAAAATGAGTGACTGACACCATAAACTCTGCAGGAAAAAGAGCCTTTTTCCACATCTTTCTATAGGACCAGAAGTGTTTTTGCAGCAACAGTTACTGAGGCCTTTAAAAAGAATGCAGTTTTAAAGCTTTACTTTTCACACCTGGAAGCTGTGTACGTCTTTTAAACTGTCCATGGGAATGAATTTCTTTTGAAGGTGGCCTCAGTTTAGGAACTGCAGTTTTGGCACTTTTGCATCAGTTTTATTTATTTCTGTAGCTTGGAAGTTGCCACTTTGGCAAAACCTTGCTAGGAAAAATTCCAGTTTCCTACAATCCCGTTGGGGGATGAGAGGGAAGAAGGAGCGAGGAAAGAGAAGCAAATATAAACTACGAGAGAGAGAAGACAAAAGTCAGCAACATGCAATAATGGCTTATAAATGCTGAAAAAAGGGAAGTGGAGGAGAAGCGGGAGTAAATCGAGGCACCAGTTCATTGGCAGAACATTTTAATTTTTTTGCTAACAACCTTCTAACTTACTTGAGTATTTTTAGCTAAACATTTTTAACATTGCATCATAGGCAGTTATAAAAAAGGAATGGTTACTGGTTGCACGATACCACTTGGAAGATATGGTCGTTGATTTTTCCTTTGTGAATGCAGTGTATGGTCATCTTAACTGAATGCTGTCCAGACAGATTAGTGATGACAAATCAAATATATTAGTGTGCTGGAATTTAGCTGTCATTAAGTATGGCTGCTAGAGAGAATCATATACCTTACAGTATCTATATCTATATATACTGGTATGTGTATTATCATCAAAATGCCTTCTGTGTAGCATCATGTTTCTCTTTCTTGCTGTTGCAGGTTCAGACACTTTCCTCGGTGCCTACTTCCAACTCAAACTCAGCCGTGCGGCAGCGAGTGAGGAAGAGGACCAAAGTTCTTTCTATAGCTCGCAAGTGAGCCCCTGTAAAAACAGAAGAGAAAACATAGTGTAAAAAAAAGCAAAACAGCAACACAGTGTGATGAGTGTGTCTGTTTTAGGATCCTGCGCATTCGTAGGGAGCCCCCGACCCTGCAGCCCAAGGAGCCTCCTCCCTGCCTGCTGGAGGCTGACCTCACTGAGTTTGACGTGCAGAACTCCCATTTACCCTCTGAAGTGCTGTACATGCTGAAAAATGTCAGGTCAGTATTCTTGATACATAATGGTCCTCATTCAGCACCAAACTCAGAAAGTAAAGTGATTCACAGAGTGCTAATGAGTGTTAGTGTCAAATTAATAATTTTAATAATTTACTCAGTTTTTATATTTAAAAAAACAAACCACAGGGATGAATTTCAATGGGTGAGCCTGGTGCCCATGCAATTCCGTCTTGGGGACCTTCAAATACAACTTAGTGTTATCTGTAATCCAGAAAATAATGACTAGGTCATTGTAAGGATTCATCTGTGGTTTCACAATCAGTATTAGGCATATTCACTGTTGGATATGTACCATGATTATCCCAGCTAGAAGTAATAGAGCCATGTCATTCACACACAGGGTGCTCGGGCACTTCGAGAAACCTCTGTTCTTGGAGCTGTGTCGTCACATGGTGCTGATCCAGCTGCACCAAGGAGAGGGACTCTTCCGACCCGGTGACACTGATGACAGTATTTACGTGGTTCAAGATGGCCGCTTGGAGCTGTGCATCCACGAGAGTGTAAGCACCCGTGCAGCTTTTTGTCTTTTCTTTTCTTGATTGTTGTTTGGACCAGTTGGATCAAGATGGAGGATGGTTTGCACTGGTTTAAGCCTTTAACAAATTGTGAGTTATTGGCATTCTCACTTATAAAGAGGTAATATTAATGAGTTTGGGGAGGGGTTACCAGCAGGTTGCCACATTTTTGTTGGGATTATATCTGGTAGTAGATTGATTATTAAGACTACAGATGAGTTGTACTTTAAGTCAAGTGTTCATAGTATGAATGTAAAACTAAAAAAGAAGTTACTTTACAAAAAGATTTTGAGGGGGTCAGATGGGAACCGCTGATTTATTTTTCCTGGAATGACTCCAGAAAATATATGATTGGTCATGCCAGCTTCCAGGTGGATACTTATCCTGGGTTGACTGACTCTGCGTAGTAGAATAGCTGATTTTAGTGAGGTTTCACTTCATCACACAGGCCCCTGAAGAGGACAGAAGAAGCAGCCTCAGAACTAAAGCTGCTTGGATGTGATGTAAAAAAACACCATAGTGTTGAAGGACAGAGGAGCCTCTGTCCTCTGCTGAGGTTGTTTCCTTACCTTGATTGTTTAAATAACACTTAATAGGTTTGCATAACTGTCGAGATTTGGCATTATTTAGATAAAATTGAAATGAATTAAACTGAATTGAATATTTTCTTTCTTTCTCTGTAAAGCCTAGAGATGGTTGTGCTGGAAAGTTCCAGTAAATCAGCAGTTTGCTCAGCTTGAACTTCACCAGGATGTCTTGATCTATGTCACTGGCTTGGTTCTTGTGTGCTGTTTTTCTGTTCTCATGTTCTGTTCTCACTGTGTTTATTACTGCAGGACGGCACCGATGCCGTAGTGAAGGAGGTGTTACCTGGAGACAGTGTTCACAGTTTGCTCAGCATCCTGGACATCATCACTGTATGTGTGCTGTCCCTCTCTCTCTTCATATATCTCTCCCTGCACTGCTAATTGAGGATTTTTTTTTTTTTTTTTTGCATTTTCTGAATTAGCAATTTCTTGGTTTCATAAAGCATTTTACTGTGTAACACCTCCTCTGCTCTGCATCATTTAATTTTCAGGGTTACCCAGCACCTTATAAGACAGTATCTGCGAGAGCTGCAGTTCCCTCAACTGTCCTTCGTCTTCCAGCTGCAGCGTTTCAGTCAGTGTTTGAGAAGTATCCAGAAACTCTGGTTCGTGTCATCCAGGTAAAGTGTCCACAGAAAAAAATGAATCATATTATTTATTAGCTGAGCTGCAAATACTGTATGTATGATCTCCACGAGTAAATAGCATTCAGCAAAAAACAGAGCAATGATTAAACTGAAACCCTGTACAGCTAAAAACAAAAATTTTCTCTGTCACCTTTCCTTCTTGTCCTGTAGATCATAATGGTGCGGCTTCAGAGAGTGACATTTCTTGCCTTACACAACTACCTTGGCCTTACCACTGAACTCTTCAACCCGGTACTGCTCTTTCATTTACCACTACTCCAGACTGTAACTTGTGACATGAATAGTGCAAAAATGTTTTGATTGGATAATCTCTCCTCTCACACGTGTGTTGTTGCCTTCTTTTATTAACTCATCATCTTTTTCAGTTATGAAACACTGTCTCAAAACAGAGAGTAGTGTTTACATATAAACACACTGAGTAAATCCGCAAACCAGGTCATTCGGTAGGAGTGTCTAAAATAGGTCTCACACTTATACAGTACTGTACAGTACTACCATTGGTAAAGGCAAAACTCCAAAGGACACATTTAACCAAGTAATCTTGCTAACAGAAGTACTTTGTGCTGTCTGCTCATGTCATGTGAGCCTTATCCTTGTTTCTGCCATTCTTCTCTGTTGCAAAAGGTTTTTATGTTTGTGTTTTCAAAGTGTTTTCTTCAGAGGACATATTTAGCTATCCTGCAAGGTGTGAGTTATCACTGATAGTGACCTAATGATACCACCATATAAAAATTGTTCTCTATAGTCTCAGGCGACCCCTTATTTTTCTTCAAGGCAGCTAAGTTACCTTTCTAGTGTTCTTACCAGAGTTTAAATTTTGGGAGTACTATAAGAATATCTGAATTTTGACTTTTTAAATTTTTTTCCCCAAGACCTATGTCTTTATCCAAAACATAGGGGTAGTGTTAAGTTGGTTGGTCAGCTGCAGACTCCTCCAGGTAGCCTAACCATTAAATCTGTAGTATTAGAAACATGGTTTTTGGCTTTTGAAAAGTTTTCTTAAAATCCGAGTTTAAGGTTGGTACTTACTAATAATGATTTAAGATTTCAGATTGTTTACGAAAATTCTTGTATTAAAAGGTGACTTTGTTGCTTGTGTTCATCAGGAGAGCCAAGCGATCTCCTTGGTGTCTGTGGCAAACGTTCTGTGTGAAACTCATCCACACAAAGGTTTCCGCAGGCAGCAGTCTCACTCTGATGATCTGGGCTCTGAAAAAGCTGACACAGGTCAGAAATAACAGCATTTTCTCAACATGTTCACTATGAGACATAAGCGATGTGCATCAAGTCCATCTGATGTTATCTGTTTTTTGATGTAGCAGAAAAGTCCAGCCTCTCTTCTATGTCTACATCAAAAACCAAGAGATCACGCTCTCTCTCCAACCCGATTACTGTTACAGGTATGCATACATGCAGTATCATTGTACACACACATATATGCATACTTATAATAAAGTAAGGAAATTGTTGGCTTTTTTGACAGTGCCATGATAAGCATTTGTCCTCTTCCTGATTTCTTTATTTTTGCATATTTGTCAAATTTAAATATTTCAGGTCATCAAACAAATTTTAATATTAGACATGTATGTATATATAATGCAAATACAGGTAAATACAAAATGATGATATGCTGTATACAGTGGGGACAGAGTGCTGCTGATCTTAACTGAGGATACAGTCAGGAGAGGAAAAGAATACTTTAAGGCTCTCCTCAATTTGACTGATGCATCTGCTCTAGTTGAAGCAGATGTCTGTAGACGAAGAGCATGACTTCCCACTCAATCAGCCACTCACTGTGGCTGAGGTTACTGAAGTAGTGAAAAAGCTCTCTGGTGGCTGGGCCCCTGGGAAGTGGATGAGGTTTGCCTTGAGTTCCTTAAATCTTTCTATGCCATAGTGCTGCCTTGGTCCAAATTCCTCTGCAGCATTGCATGGATGTCATGAACTGGATTAACAGACTGTGTGATGGTCCTCCTTTTTAAGAAGGGGGACTAATTTAAGAGGGCCCACACTCCTCAGCCTCCCTAAGAAGGTTTTGGCAGGGTGCTGAAGAGGAGAGTCCTTCTATTAATCAAATTTTATACCCAGGAGAAGCACCGTGATTTCCATCGTGGTTTTGGAACAATAGACCAACTATTTATCCTCTTGAGGTTGTCTACATATGTTTTGTAGAAGTGGACAAGGAAATCGATTGCATCCTTTTGGGCTTCCTATGGCGGCTAGATCTGGAGTACGGGCTACAGGCCATTCAGTCCCCATGTAAATTGAGTGATTGGTTTGCATTGCTAGTAGTCAGACCTGTTCCCAGATGGAGCTGGACTCCACCAGGCCTGCCCTTTGTCACGGATTCTGTTCATAACTTTTATTGATACAGTTTCTGTGCACAGCCAAGTGGCAGAAGGTTTCCCCTTCGGTGGCTTCAGGATCACGTCGCTTTCTTTGCAGATGATGTGGTTCTTTGGGATTCATCAGACAGTGACCCTAAGAATGCTTTGGGGTAGTTTCCGTCCAAGTGTAATGCGGCTTGGATAAGAATCAGTACCTCCAAGTCCTTAGCTAGAACAAGGATGGAATGCTAACTTCAAGTCAGGGATAAGCTGGAGGAGTTTAAGTATCCTCGGGTCTTGTTCATAAGTGAGGGGACCAGAGTGATTATAGCTCTGTATTTTCTTATTAGTTTTTATTTCATTTCATTTTCACTTTGTGTTGTTAAAAACTTTGGTTTAGTTTCACCTGGTTTCCAGAGGGGGTCTTATTGTTTCAGTTTAGTCTTTAAAGTTGGAACTGTTTCGTTTTTTTAGTTTCTATTAGTCTCATTGTTATATTTAATCTTTATTACGTATTATTTTCATTATAGCAAATACCAAAGGCAAGCTTCAGAGGAATTAGTACAGATATAACAATATAAACAGAACTTTTTGAAAGCAGTTAGCTCACAGTATTGTAGACTTCCAAAGCCTCAATAAAAATAATCATAAAAATCTAAAAAATCTAAAAAAGTTGGTTCACATTTTTTTTTTTAAAAAAAGGTCTAGAGCAGGGGTCAGCAGCCTTTAACATCCAAAGAGCCACTTGGACCCGGTTTACACGCAAAGGAAAACACTGGGAGCCGCAAATACTTTTTGACATCTAAAATGAAGATAACACTGTATATATTGTTTTTTTACCTTTATGCTTTCTGTGAACAACTAAAGTGTGTTGCTTATGAAATCCATGAAGTGCTACAGAGAAAATTACATTTTATTTATGTAATTAACACATTTTGAACTCTTAAAGAAATATAACAAAAATGAAATACACTCAGTTGAAGGTCTCTTAAATGAATTTAAAAGCTGAACTGAAATGATCCATGTAGCAAAGAAAAACTGTTGTGAGCCGCCACCCTTATATCGTCTTTGGGCTTTTGGAACGTAGCGGAGCCTTGACCTGAATTTTAAAAAATAATTGGAAAAAAATCACAATGCTACAAAAAAAATGAAAAATAAATATCTGCAAAATTCTGCATAAATATTTATTTTACCTGGTTAATGTGTGTGGTGGGGCGTGGTCTGCAGTGCCGCTGCATGGGAGTCGGACGCACCTGAGCGGCACCCGCAATCACCCCTCGCCGCCTTAAAGTCTGTTCTCTCTCTGCTGTTGTGTTGTCGGGCTGTGAGCTGAAAAGCTACAGCCGGCTGTATGCGTACAGCAACCGTGTGTGATAAGTGGTCAATAAAGAGATGCTGAAAAGCATGCTAATGGAAAATATCGTTGGGTCTGCCGTGATGTGTTTACAATGGGACTTCTGCTCCTGAACCTCTGCTCACAGCGTCTGCAAATCGGGGCTGTACGAAGTCACTTTCATCTTTACGCAGGACTGTAAGCTCTTATCTGTGAGGCGTGAGCGGTGTTTGTTTTTAACATAGTTCACGGTGGAGAATAGCTGCTGACATAATGTGGATCCGAAGATCCATAATTGGCCTTCCTGGGGTTGAAAGTCTCAATAAATGCACGGCGTTTCGGCGGGTATACCGGCTTCCGCGAGTGTGACGCTTATTTTGAACGACGAAAAATAATAAAATATAATTTTATTTTTATATTTCAGCATCACAATAATCTTCCAATTTAGAACTACAAGTTAAAAAAGAACTAAACACAAATAAAATACACTTCAGCTAAATACTTCTAATTTATTTTCCCAAACCACCCAGAGCCGCAGTATAAGGACTAAAGAGCCACATGCGCCTCCGGAGCCGCAGGTTGCCGACCCCTGGTCTAGAGTAAAGCCACTACTTGTCCACATTGAAAGGAGGCAGCTGAGGTCATTCTGGCATCTGACTAGAGTCTCTTAGCTGGCTTGGGAATGTTTTGGTGCCCTGTTAAAGAGGTAGCTGGGGAGAGGGGAGGTCTGAGCGTCTGTGGTAAAGCTAGTTCCCCCACGACTTGACTCCGGTTAAGTGGTAGAGAATGGATAAATGGAGAGATGGATGCTTTTTTTCCCCAAACTAGGTCATTCTTTGTGAGTTCACAGGATTCTAGCAAAAGAATCCATCTTATCAGGCTTCGAGCTATTTGCTTATAGCTGAACCACAGTGGGTTTAAACCAGTCTGTGTTCAAACTGCTGGCTTAAATAGCATGTATGAACATGTTGAATAATAACTGTGTTTTATATTTGTTTTTGCAGGGGAAATGTCACCTGACTTCAACAGTACATATGTTCCAGGTGCCAAAGAGGAGACGGTGCCTCATAGTCCTGTCAAGGTCTCTTGATAGAAACTGCCTTTGTTAAACTTTCAAGGAATTGCTGGTTTGAATCCATATGTTGAACACTGGGCATACAGGACATCTAGCTGTGCACCCATCACACCATATATGCACATACACAGATACTAGAATGAGTGTGTGTCTCACACACATTGTGTTTTTTTGTCTTTACCTCCTCAGTCTATTCTAAAGAAGAGTGTGACAGTGCAGCAAACTCCATCTGCTGTGTACCATTACAGTGATGCAGGAGGAGGAAGCGTCTACCATAATAAAGTCAATGCCATTTTCCAAGCTGCTAAAAAGGATCTGCTGCAGGTCATCCAATTACAGGTAGGTTACATTCAAAAAGATACATTACTACACCAAAGGTCAGCTGAAAACAAATGAGGAGATCGTGTTTTTAGCAACAGTAAAATTCAAAAATATAAACTTTATGAATCTCACAGTGGTTGTATATTTGAGCCCTGGCTACTTCTGAGACTATCCTCTGTGTGTCTTTTGCACTTGTCAGGACCCCAGTCTGCTGGATGGGAGGGTGAATCTTCGCCAGGTCAAAGCTGGATCTGTTGTAGGCCACCAGGGAGACCAGGTCAGTTGAATGACCTCCTACGGACAAGAATGCTTGTGCTCCTCTTTCTCCTCCTTCTGTTTTTCTTCTTCTACTTGCTTTGGATTCTGCTTTTTATGGTAATTGGAGCAAAGTAAAATTCTTACACTTAACTGGTTATTAGACTCAGTAGCTCAGTTTAATAAAACAAATGCAGGTTTTAAAGGTTCTCTGTCACATCTGTTTTCTTTCTTTTCTTGACGCTTACTGCTTCTCGTGTAATCAGGGTTCTCGTGGATATTAAAAACTGGGCTGATCAAACACATCAGCTGATACTGATTTAAGAATGTTTTGCTCAGTTGGAATGAGGATATGTTTTAAACCATGGGAGAGTCAGCAGTACCAAATGAGCATCAGGCCGCTGAAACTGCAGGAAAATCCAGCACTATCACCTTTTTGGTTTCATGCCACTAACTGGTGAAAAGTCACATGACCTCATTTTCTTCTCCACATGGTTTTCAGGACGTGAGTGTGGCCTTTGTCATCTCGGGGCTGCTCCATGTCTATCAGCGTATGATAGACCGTGAGGAGGAGAGCCTGCTTTTTGTTACTCACCCCGGGGAGTTGGTGGGCCACCTGGCTGTCCTCACAGGGGAACCCCTCATCTTCACAGTGCGAGCGCACCGAGACTGCACCTACCTCTCCATTTCCAAGGCACATTTCTATGAGTATGGCCGAGCACATGCACGAGCAGTCAGCCGTTTGCTTGTCTCAGTGTCACAGCCAGGCTCTAAATACATCTTAATTTTAAACTTTGCAGGATTATGCGCGAGGAGCCCAGGGTGGTGCTGAATGTGGCTCACACTGTGGTGAAGAGGATGTCACCATTTGTTAGACAGATCGACTTTGCCCTGGACTGGATGGCTGTGGAGGCTGGCCGTGCTGTCTACAGGTATTTTTTACTAAAACTGTTAATGTGCAGGCAACATAAACTATGATTACTTTCAATTCAAAAAACTTCCTTAATCTATGGAAACACGTTTAAGTTTAATTATTAATTGTTATGGAGTCGAAGCATCTAAAAATTTGCCTTCACATTCCCATTCAGTCCACTTGCAAGTTGAATTTCATTTTGAGAAATAGACCATGAATTTCCATTATGTTCTCATATGCAAGGTGTCATAACACCTCCGAAAATAGCAGCAGAACTAAAAGCAGATGACTATGAAGTGAGAACTTTATGATCACAGCTCATAAATGTGTGACCAAAAAACATCACTGTGATTTATATTGATAGACTTTTTTCCTTACATGATTTCCTGTTTGCTTTTAGACAGGGGGACAAGTCAGACAGCACCTTCATTGTCCTCAGTGGCCGACTGCGCTCTGTCATTGCGAAGGATGATGGGAAAAAGGAGCTTGCCGGGGAATATGGCCGCGGAGATCTAATTGGTGTGGTGAGTTGTTAGAATTGTGAACTCCTGTTTAAGTTTGGGAGAAAGATTTAGAAAATACAAAAGATGTGGAAAAGTAGTATTTTGTGCCATAACATCTCTTTCATGATTGAACAGGTTGAGGCCCTGACCCACATGAACCGAGCCACCACGGTCCATGCTGTTAGGGACTCGGAGCTGGCCAAGCTCCCTGAAGGAGCTCTGAACTCCATCAAGAGGAGGTATCCCCAGGTTGTCACTAGGCTGATTCATCTGCTGGGGCAGAAGATTCTGGGCAACATGCAACAGGTCACAGGACCCCTGGCTGGTAATCTTTTATTGCTTTTACTTTGTGTGTTTGGAATGAATTGATTTACTTAGCCAGAGTGCAGGGTGGGGTGTGTGGGCATCTAGGAGGAGGCATTTTGATTTTGTGGTTTAGGTCCACTTAGAGAAGGTTCACTGTAAAACAGTGCAAAGGTGTCTTGACTGATCCTTTTATTGTATAGAGGTGAAACAGTAGTGTTACAAAGGAATCAGTGCTGAGGTGGACTGAAGCTGTTTTTGGAGAATGTGGTGGCTTAAGACCCAGAATTTTTCCTATAATTTGTCAGTTGCTACACACTACAGAAAAGATAGTCATAGGCTCCAGGTCTAAAAAGTGAAGCATGTGTGTGCAAATAGATGCTCTGCCATATAAAGAAGCACTTGTATGAATGTGTGTGTGTGATTGGGTAAAAGAGACTTATAGTAAAAAGTATGAGTGCTCAGTTAGAGTAAACAAGCACATTGGTGTGGGGTTTGTGGCTCGGCTGCAGCGGAGGGGTTTAACAGTGGCTTCATGGTGTGGTGTCAGGGGGGAGGGGCATACCTGGTCATCACCTTGTGTTTCAAAAGGATGCTGGGACCTGACGACAGATCATTCACGTCCCTGCAACGCTGTGTGCCTTGGGTCCTCCATACCACACACACAGTCCACATTTACTACAGAAATGTCGAATTCCCTTTTTACTGTTTCTGTAGTTTCTCCTCTTTGACTTTCAACTGTCAAACGTCAGAAACTCGTGGTGACGGTGGGCGTGGGTGGAGTTTTAAGTCTTGATTATAAATTTATAAATTTATGTAAATTTTTGGAGAATATCAGCTTTGACCATTACATTTTTTTTGCTCTGGCATCAGTTTGCATAGTGTGTGTGTGTGTCTGAGAATTGTGCTAGCCTGTGTCACATGCTAGAAGCATGAACGTTTGCAACCCTGGAATTCATATTGGAAACAACATGAACAATGTACAGAAGATTATATTGCATATGTGAAATATC
Organism: Oreochromis niloticus; assembly: GCF_001858045.2. NCBI lineage: Eukaryota > Metazoa > Chordata > Actinopteri > Cichliformes > Cichlidae > Oreochromis > Oreochromis niloticus. The sequence continues at coordinate 3,393,612 of NC_031977.2, read as the reverse complement.
TAATGGCAGAAACTCTTCAGCTCGTAGTTTGGGTCTCCACACGCCTACCAGCAAGTGGGATGCTGGGAACCCAGTCTCCAACCTGTCCACTGTGGCCATCTTGCCTGTGTCCGAGGAAGTTCCACTCACTGCATTCACTCTGGAGCTACAGCATGCACTCTGTGGCATTGGTACACACACACACACACACACACACACACACACACACACACACACACCATTAAAACAGATGAAGGGAGTAACACTGATTATTCCAGTATTACTGATATGGGATACTATTAGCTATTAGCTATTAAAAGGGGGGGCATACTGTTAAGTTTAAACAACTTAATGCAGGTCTTTCTACAGGTCCCACTTTACTCCTGACCAGTGACAACATAAAACAGCGCCTTGGTTCTGCTGCTCTGGACAGGTAGATCACGGAAATAAATACAGCTGTAGTTGAAATTCACTTCTGCAGTGTTTTCTTAGGTTGATCTAGCTTTGATGCAGTGACATGCTTCTACCTCATCTCTACCTCAAGTGTCCACGAGTACCGCCTGTCCAGCTGGCTTGGCCAGCAGGAAGACATCCATCGCATCGTCCTCTACCAGTCTGATCCCAGCCTCACACCATGGACCCAGCGTTGCATCCGCCAGGCTGACTGCATCATCATTGTGGGACTGGGTGAGCAGGAGCCCACAGTGGGTGAGGTCAGTGTAAATATTACCTTGTTTTGTAGAGTTTGAGAAGAATGTGAGTTAAAGCTGCAGGAGATGTTACTATCCCACAGCCAGCCAATTACAACAGCTTTTCATTCGTTTTTCTTTCCAAGCTCCTTAGATTTCCTTGAATTTCAAGAGAAATCAGAGGGAAATTCTTTCTTTAGGAAACATCTCCTGGATACATAGATACCATATAGAAGTTGTAGAAACCACATCTGTTTGTGACATTTAAATACAAGTCTGATTTAAAGGTATTTATTGCATTCATAACAACCTGAGTGAAAGCTCTCTGCTTGTGTTCTGCATGTGTAGTTGGAGCGAATGTTGGAGAGTAGTGCAGTCCGAGCTCAGAAGCAACTCGTGCTGCTTCACAGAGAGGACGGCCCACCACCCAGAGGGACGGCAGAGTGGCTCAACATGCGGAGCTGGATCTCCAGACACCATCACCTGTGTTGCCCCCGCAGGGTGTTCTCCAGGAGAAGTTTACCCAAGCTGGTACAGACTACAGAGTCTTTACTAACCACTGACCTGGTTAGCAAATGCCTACATCTCTTTTCTGTGTCTGTGCATGCTTTTTTCAGAGGGAGTTATACCAGCGTGTGTTTGAAAAATGTCCAGATCGTCATTCCGACTTCTCCCGCCTGGCCAGGATCTTGACCGGAAACAGCATTGCTCTGGTGCTAGGTGGAGGGGGCGCAAGGTAGTTCTGCTGCTTGGGAACATATTTATTGATTAACCACCTAAAAAGGCTTTGTTCAGCTAACTGAAGTTTTGCACTTTTGCGCTCAGATCCGTGAAAATTTAAATGTCCAAATTAGTGCCAGCCGCTTGCAGCCCCTACTCACTCTCCTTACTTCTACAAGACAACCCCACTCACTCACAAGTTCACCTGCTACATGGAAGGACACAGTGCATATGTCCACACTGCCAAAATGTTTGTTTGATGTAGCAGGAGAGGCGAAAACAGAAAGACAGTGGGAAAAAAAATCACAGTATACCCAACGTGTCGATTTATTTATTTAGTTTGCTCAGTTTTTCTTTCTTAGTTTCATTTTTTTTTTGCCCTAACTCATCTGGTAAGTTAAAGAAAATATAGACATTTGGTTAGCAAGGTGTTGATACTTTTTTACAGGAGGACATAAAGCCATATTGATATTTTGTTGATTACCATTTGAGCCTTTGGAGGTGTCTGATCCTTAGGTTGGGAATATCTGCGCCAGAGTTTTGGGTACACCTTACTGTTACTGCTACATTAGGATTTGAATACGTCTCACGCCTGAGTTGTTCTTACTGAAATATTGAATCAGCAGTACAGTTCTTTTTTTTTTTTTGAAAAAAGTGTTTTTCTTGTTGTGTAATGACTGTTTTTTTTCTTGATGAATCTGTTTCTTTTTTCACCGCTCTGGCTTATCCTGGAGCTCTGGCAAGGTAGGGACCTGAGACACCCGATGGTCACATGACTACAGCAGTAATGCTTTTACATGTGAGCTGTTATTGAATCTGTAGATCCAGTCTTAGCCATAGGTATTTGCTGTTTGTCATCTATGTAAGCACTTGTGGTTACATTTGGTACTTTTCCTGCATCAGTACTGACAATTCGACTGAACCCTGGGAACTATTTTTTCTTCCTAAATGATTTGCATATTATTGCACCCATGTATTGCTAACACCCTGACAAAAATATGTTGTATATTAAAATTAATTCAAGATAAGCGTAGCAGTTGTTGTGAGAACAGCATTTGTAGGACACAACCAACAAGTATTTGTGATATATAATCACACAGTCTTGCTGCTGATGCGAGATGAAAGAAAAAGGTCTGAAAGTAACACAACATTTGCTTACATTAAAAAATGAGCTATCCAAGTTGCTTCCTGCCAAAACCCATGAGCACTGCTGTCTTTCTGGCTCCATTTAAAATCAACTGAAATATTTTTATATCAGCATTTAAACATGCCCAATAAATTGCCAGCTGTGTCCTATTTTGGTAGCTTCACCAACATGAGTAGGCAGTTTCTGCTTTTTTAGCTAAAACCTGATATTTTGCGCCTATTAGTGTCTACATATGAAACTAAATAAAATATCTATTTGAGTAAGATCTTATGAATATTTATAGTACATTTTGTTAGTAGATTGTGTTTCCCAGCACCTTCTTTATTCTAGCTTTAGCCAAGAAGAAGCTAATAACATTTTAATAACAGACAGCTCTGAAAGTGAAGCTAACGCTGGAGTGCTGCAATTTTTCCAGTGGTCTGCAGGCGGCAATTTCTGCAATTGGTGTCTGGTCCTATAATAACTTATGGGAAAATATCAACTCCCTGACTCCCTTGTAACGCTTTTCTTATTTTTTTCATAGGGTTAATTTCAAGTTACAGAAAAGAACATGACCTTAATTTTGTAAATTATGCTCATTCTTAGTGTGAGAAAGGAGGATATCTGTATGCTCATGAACTTATAGCCCATTATTCGTGAACATGGCAACATAAAAAAGTAATAATAATATTAATAATATAAATGTTTTATTAATATTTTTTATAATAAAGCTGTATTTGCAGATACATTTAAACCATTAAGTTAAAAAAAATCCATATGATAATGTAATTGTGCAGTGACACATAATACGTCCTGCCTCAAGTCTCCCATCATCACCAATTAAATATAAATTTTATTAAATGCAATATGATTGTTTAAGGCTGCACTGTCTCCTTAAGCTTTACATTCATTCACGTCACTGCGTGCAGAACTTGGGTTACCCTTTAAAGAACTCCTTGTACACATATTGCTATATGTCTGAAAAGAAAAAGAAATTGTCTAAATGAATGTGTTTCAGAGGCTGCTCTCAGGTGGGCATCCTGCGGGCACTCAACGAGGCGGGCATCCCTGTGGACATGGTGGGTGGCACCTCCATTGGCTCGTTCATGGGAGCACTGTACGCTGAGGAGAAGAGCATCAGTCGAATGAGGGTCCGGGCTCACGAGTGGGCCATGGTGTGTGGATGACACACTCTGCTGACACCTGCATTGATATTTTTAAAGAGTTTCACCTCCCTGAAGTTTCACTAGTTTCACTTCCAGATTTCTTTAGACCCAAGTGAAAAGCTGAATTGTTCTTTATCAACCATGGCGTGTTTTTCTTCACTTCCCTTTTTTAAAACTTTCTTCTTCAGGGTATGACTTCATACTTTAAGAAGATTTTGGATCTGACATACCCAGTTACCTCCATGTTTTCTGGAGCCTCCTTTAACTCCAGCATTAGCTCAGTCTTCAAGAACAAACAGATAGAGGTAAGGAGAGGGGAGTTTCAAACACCAGCAGCTTGCATCATGTGCATGTAACACATTTCTTGCAAAGTCACAGCTCATGTGCTGTTCTGTGTTATGTTTTTTTTCTGTTTCCAACCTCTCCACTGCCAGGACCTGTGGTTACCATATTTCAACATTACAACAGATATCACAGCTTCCGCTATGAGAGTTCATACTGACGGTGTGTGAAACCTCCTTTTTCCTCTAGTACTAGAAGCACTCTGACCATTTAAGGAGCTCCACTTTTTTCTCAGCTCATTAAGAAGGAGCTGAAGAAATAAAGGGAAAATATTAATTTCATTGTGAGATATATTGTACTTAACCTAATCATTAATTTGTGGACAGTGTTTTCACACACTTCATACATGTGACTCTACGATTGTCCTACATGATTAGGTTCGTTGTGGCGGTACGTCCGGGCCAGCATGTCTCTGTCAGGTTACCTGCCACCGCTCTGTGATCCCAAAGATGGACACCTGCTCATGGATGGAGGTTACATCAACAACTTACCTGGTGAGAAACACTGAGAGGATAGTAAGCTTTTCTACTTGTGCTGTATACGAGTTGAAGTAAACTGGGGTGATCGCTGTTTGACTCACAAGAACAGTTATGTCAAGGTCCTTTATATTTGTAAGGTAAAGGATCCACACTAATAATAACAGAAAACCCTTAAAGTTAGACAGTCTCTATGAGCAAGCACTTGGTGACAGTGGGAAGGAAAAACTCCCTTTATAACAGGAAGAAACCTCACATCAGAACATTAGGCTCAGGGAGGGGCTGGCATCAGTCAGACCGGTTGGGGGTGAGAGGAGGGACACAGGACAAAAGACACTCTGTGGGGGAGGGCCAGAGATTATTAATAACTAACGATTAAATGCAAAGTGGTGTGTAAACACTTAGTGCAGGAAAAATAGTGAGAGAAGAAGAAGCCCTCTGTGCATCGTGGGAAGCCCCTAGCAGCCTAGACCTGTTGCAGCATAACCTTGAATCCATAAGGAAGGATTAAAGGTCACCTGATCTACCCTTTACTATGAGCTTTATCAAACCCCCTCCCCAAAAAACAACATCTTGAATGACTTAATTTACATTCATAGTAAACATGACCAAACTTTCTAATAATGAGTTCAGCATATGATTTCTGTAAACCATGTTTATCATAATGTTAGATCTGTATGATGCCTCTGAGCACAGACAGCCTTAACATGGTCATCTGAGACACACAGCTCTGTTTGTGAGCACAGAAGCCCCTCCCACTTGATGTTTCTGTCTTCCTTTTATGAGCAACAGCTGACTGGAAGAAAGCTGACTTTGAGAGAGAAGAGCTAAAAGTGCTTATTTCATAGGGAGGATGGTCATTCAGAATATATAAGCAGTCATTAAATAATGGCTATGATGCAAGCAGGTGCAGACCACCGTTTAACAACAGATATTAAGAAGACGAAAGTGTGGTGCAGTAAGACAGCATGCTTATCTGCAAAGAGATGTGCAAAGCCAAAGAAGGTCATATTAGCTTATCAGTGGACGTATGTGATTGGCAGATACACAAACAAGAATAGGAACAAACATTTTTGACTATATTTATTAGCTGAAAGAGGAAACTGGTTATCAGAATGTGCTTCTCTTACTCTCTCGTGATATCTAGCTGACGTGGCTCGCTCCATGGGTGCCAAGGTTGTGATCGCAATCGATGTTGGGAGTCGTGATGAGACCAATCTGACCAACTATGGTGATTATCTGAATGGCTGGTGGTTGCTGTGGAAGAGGTTCAATCCACTGGCTGAGAAAGTCAAGGTGCTTTGATTTTACCACAGCCTGACATCAACTGTGGGCAGAATGATGCCCACTAAACACTCTTTGTTGTGCCATCATAGCCCTGTCAGACTGAACATACTTTCCCTCCAGGTCCTGAACATGGCAGAGATCCAAACACGGCTTGCTTACGTCTGCTGCGTGCGGCAGCTGGAGCTGGTCAAAGACAGCGACTACTGCGAGTACATCCGGCCGCCTATCGACCGCTACGGCACACTGGAGTTTGGCAAGTTCGATGAGATTGCTGTGAGCTTCTCCTCTCTTCCTCCATGTTTTATTTAATTCTATTTAATCTACTGGCCCACAAACTCAATGAGAGGTTCACTATCTACAGGAGGTGGGGTACCAGCATGGGAAGACACTGTTTGATGTGTGGCAGCGCAGCGGTGTGGTGGACAGCATGCTTAAGGACCGACATCAGGAGGAGTTCCACAAGACCAAAACTGGTCACGTGAGTGCAAATAAAAATACATATAGATTGTTCAGCTGCGATCAAGTTTGACTCTAATTCTTACTCTTGTTATGTAAGTTTGGGTCAGATACACAGGTAACCTAACCAGGGCCCTGTACTATAAAACAGCAGCTCACCACATTTATGACTGTAACGGTTAATAGTCCATCATAACTAACTGCCTACAGATTTACAGACATGAAATGTTTTCTCCTGTAAAGCAATTTTAATCGTATGTTTTCAGAGACAGTTAAACCTTACCTATGATATCAGAGCTTTAATAATGGTGATCCTTTTCATTCCATCCATCCATTTTTTATAACTCTTTATCCAATTCATAGTCACCAGTGGGGCTGGAGCCTCTCACAGCTGTCACAGGGTAAAAAGCCTGCGTTGGACTAACAGGTCAATAGTCCATCGTTGGAGAGAGGCAACCATTCATGTTGACATTCATAAATTCAGTCACTCAAGCTACTTGATAATCACCAAATCATGCGGCAAAAGTACAGCTGTTTCTCTTTTTCAGCGACTTTGAGAAATTCAGCACTTTGTTATTTGGCTCCAGCAGAGGGACAAATTAAAAAACTTTAAAGGGCTTTCATCCTTTAGGCCCTGAGCTGCGTGTCATCTTTAAAACTCCATCATTGGATCCCAGTTATTGTACAGTTCATTAATTATTTATAGTGTTTTTTCCTTTAACTATTTCATTCAGCATTACTATTTAATTATTTTTATTTTGTGAATTTTTATTTACATATGCATTTATTTTTAAATTGCTCATAATTACATTTTTAGTGTATCTATAGACTAAAGTAAATGTTTATTTGCTTATATTATTTGTTTTGGTGTTTGGCTGTCGAGTACTACAGTCTGCAGTCACAGACAGTATGAATCTTAAGTCTTCGCTGGAATGATGAACTCTGTCTTTCAGGTGGTCACATGTCCAAATGCCTCCTTCACTGACCTGGCAGAGATTGTGTCGAGAATTGAACCTGTGAAGTATGCTTTAATCGAGGGTTAGTAAAAACTAAACTAGGAATCTGATTTCTTGCATGAACAACGCATAGTATAATCCATACTATCATTTATTATTTTAGCTTCTTTTTATCTGCTCTTCATTTAAAAGCCTAATCAAGGTTCTCATGCGGTCTCTGATTTTGTCCGCCTAGAGGAACTTTCTGATGAGTACCAGACAGACTACGATGAAGATGCGGTGGAAAGTGCGCTGTCTGACTATGAGGCGTTCACCCCCGGTAGTGAACACACAGAGGAGGAGGAGGAGGAGGAGGAAGAGACGGCAGATACTGCTGAAACTGTATGTATTAAACCAGGCTTTACATGAACTTTGTCAATATTTGGCTTGTTTGGACATCCAAAACACTTAAAAATGAGAAAAATCAAAAGTTACATGTAAAAAATCTTTTAACAGGATGAAGACGTTCCAGTCAGAGTTTGACGCCGATTGAAGAACCCCCTGCAAAGTGCTCCGCTGTGATTTCCTGTCAGGTGTGCTATGACTGGAGCACAGTGCTCACTCTCCAGTGCAGTGTTGGCTGTGGTCCAGTGAGCAGCGAAGTACCACACTCACTGAACACTTCAGTAAGGTACAGTCGATGGTGCCTTCAGACAGTCACAAGTTGCCGTTGTGGTCTCCTTCAGGCTGATGCGATGCTCTCCTACTGTCTGAGCACCTGTAAAGTTAGAGCTTGTTTTATCGTCACAGACTCTGACAGTGTAATTGCACCACCAGTCTTTAAAACCTAATACTTGATAAACACCGAGACGTTTCTGGGACAGTTCTCTGCCTTGTTGCTTCCTGCCGTGATGAGTTCTGATCCATACAGTCCTATACAGTATTTTATTTTATACACTTTCAAGTTAAAAACTGTTATCTGATTACAGAACACTTCAAGTACAGTGTTACCCTCATTTCCATCCAGTAATAAAGGGATTCCTCCTCTTTAAGAACAGTCCACACACACGCATGTGCCAAATGCACTTTTAACAGTGACTGTAATAAGCTCTTTCAGACAGTGTGTGCATCAATCACATGTTGAATGTATGTTTTTTAAACATGAAGGATGAGAAATGTGTACGTCTCCTTTCAGCTTGTTTTCCAGTTTCTGTCTAACTTGAATGCATAATTCAAAGTAGTTGATGATTGCGTGTATCATTAATGTAGCTATAGATGGTTCTGACCAACGATATCCTCACATGTCATGGCATTAAGGTTGGAAGTATTAATGATGACTGTATTCTACCTAAGGGAGGTGCTTTCACAGATTCACTGTCACAGGAACCCCCTGGTTGGTGCTAGGTGGGATAAGGCTGTGGGCTGCTCTGCTCTGCCATAACTGGTAAATTACATTGTTGATCACATTTACACTACACACGTGTAACCTTTGAACATGCCCCAAGGACAGCTAGACACATGTACTTGTGTCATACTCGATGCTAGTTGGCATGGAGGGCAAAAATTGGAGGAGTGGCTGTCTTGAGAAAGCCCTGCTGGTGTGACACAGGTGTAAGACAGACTACAAAGTAACACTGTTTACTGCTTGTAAAATCCTATTGAGAAAAATCCTCACATTACATCACATCACAAATTTCCCCTGTATACGCACATGGAATTTTTTATACTCTCTCACATAATGTCTCTTATCAAGTTTATTATCAGTGCCAATTTTCAAAATGAATCCCCTTAGAGCTCAGTTTGCCAACTAAAAACGTGTTTGACTATTTCCAGTTTTATTTAAAAGCCATCCCACCACATTTCAGAGAAACATTGCACTTTTTATTTACTTAAAAAAAACTTTTTTGTAACAAAACTATATTTTTGATATTTATCTGACAGCTTATGGTCATTACTCTCATTATTTCTCTCTCTCTTTTAAAATCTGTTGCAGTTTTGAAAGAGAGAGGGTTGTCTGTTAGAAAAAGCAAATATGTTGAGGGTGGTGACTGTGACATCTTAGACTATATTCAGAGTTCAATTAATCTATTCCTTTTTGGGTGGGCACAGACACTGAGATATTTGTTTGTTCAATTAGTGCTGTGAAAGCACTGGTTCTGTGAAACAACAGTTTACTTTCTCCTCCTTTTAGGCACCTTTCTTCTGATTGGCTGCCCCTCTCGAATGCATTTGGAGCAGTCTGAATCCTGAGCTTTTGGCTTAGGAATTACTTGTACATGCACTAAACCATTTTAACTTTGGACATGCCTAATATGAACATCAGCCATTGTGACAGTATAGAACTCACCCACGTTTATGTTGGGTAATTGTGGTGCAACATTTGTAACTCTGCAGAGCGTCATCAGTTCCTGAATCACAGCAGAAGAGAACATGGCCATGGCTGATCCAGTCTAGCACCAACCACGCCTAATGGATCATTATTATTCCTCCTGTGCGTTCCATTTAAGAATGGTGTCTTAAAGAAGCACTATGTCTCATATTCTGTTAGTACAAGTCATTGGAGAACATTTTATTATGCATGCTGATACATATTGTGTTTTTATTTGCATAGTGTGTGATTTTTTTTCTTCCTTTTTTAAGGAATAACATTGTCTCAAATTGAAATGACCATTTCAGCTTGACCATCACTGACAAGCTAACTGCTGCATGCTTCATAATACATACATAATACTAAAATACTAATAGTAAAATGATCTAAATTTTAAAAACAAGAATCTAATTTTTCTAACCAAGTATACAGTACACCATTTACCTTGTTATTGCAGGGAAAACACAGATGTAGCAAATATCACTAACAGTGACCGTGAGACAGCAGGGTTAAATAGGATGACGAGAACATTGATGCTATTCAGAACAGGTGCTCTTCAGTATGACTGTGCAGGTCAATGCAACCGTGCCATTAAAGGGCCTTACCTTTTTTACGCCTCCTGTCTTTACACCAGCCAAACTTCAATTTTAAGGTCTGGAGTAAATGAGTTTTACTAAACTAACTTGGTAGTTTGTCATGAAGTTGCAATCAGCACTACCTGTCCTGTCTGGGAAATGAGTACCTAACATTAGCCCTGCACTATAATGGATCATTATGCAGTTTAAAGCCAAGCTTGTACTTTTTAATCATTTTATTATGTGGTGTATTAATATTTCATATCAACTGACTGTCCAAGTTTTACAAGAAAACAAAAGTTAAAGTTCCATAGAGGGAATAGTTACCATGACATTGCATGTGAATAACTGAAATCTTTGTTTTCCATTTGTTGTGATGTTTCATCTTTAAACAGAATTATGGAGAGTGATTTTGAATGTTAAATCGTCAATACACTGTGTGTGTGTATTTCTTTAATCTGTGGCCTGTCTGAACGCCAAAATGATGCGAAGCTGCAAAAGTCTGCAGATAAAATGTTGTTACTATCTCCAAAATAAAACTGGAAATATATGCTTTCTTCAGATGGTTATTGGTTCACTCGACAAACTTATAAACTAAAGAATTGTGTACGCCTTCAACTTGCAGTTTCATCATATCTGAGAGCTGAAAATTCTGTTTCAACTCAGTTCAGTTTTTTATTTATCTCAGATATTATATCTTTAGGATATGATGGGGCCTGATTATTCAAAACCTTTTATGTGAGGAACAGGCTTTTAAAAGCATTTCTGGATTCAACAGGGAACCTATGACGAGAAGCCAATATGAGAGAGACATTCTTATCTCTAGTCTCTTCGTTGCTATTCTCACAGTGGGGTTTCGGATTAAGTATCCTGTTACACGCCAATTTATTTAGACTTTTTGGGCCAACTACAAAAACTCAGTTTTGCCTAAATTTATACATAGAAGAAAAAAAAAAGATCATCCACACCTATATCCTAAAGTCATCATATAACTTTATAGATAAATGTAAGTGGATATCATCATATAAAGTCACAAACTCTTCATACTTTGTAGTAGGCATTGAGCACACTTTATGCACCAAACTGAGGATCCAACTAATTTCTGCAGATAAGGGAAAACTATAAATAGATGTCAAAGTTTCCATGGCTGGGGTGTGTGACTGAGGAATGGCAGTTGCAACAAGATTTGCAAGAGCAAGAAAAGATTCTCATCTATAAATCTGCTGACTGGGGCATATAGAAATCCTAAAGTTACCATGTGATTATTCAGCTTTAGAGGGGAAGGGAAGTGGGAGTGTGAATGATTTGCATCTTCAGCAGAAGATATCTCGCCAACAGCTCTAAACTTGTTCGTAGACGTGACAAAGTGGCTCACTTCCTGGTGCTTGCACTGACCATTGTTTTCAGTCATGAACTCAACTACAAAACAAAAGGAAGAAAAATCATCAGATAATAAAAAAAACTTGTTTGTTGTTTTGGAATGTAAGCCAAACACAACCACAGAGAAACATACAAGTGTCAGGCAAATTCTTCCTAATAATCTGAATAATGTCACAAAAACAGATGGAAGCACTGCATGGCTCTGATGCTCTCCACTGAGGCAGGTAGAAAATGTAAAATTTAGCTTTGTGTTATGTAGTGCATTATGACTTTCTGACATATTTGGAGTTTATGTTTTATTTTAGGTCTCTTTTTGGGTTGTATACCTTGACTCAGGTGCTGGTAGAAGGCCCACGGCTGGTATTTCATTCTGACTCACCCTGATGAAGACAGAGTTGATACACAGTTGTCTTTTTTTAATGCTAACTTCAACTTTTATCGGAGACTGAGTGCCTCGTGGCTCAAGAGTTGGGAGTTTGCCTTGTAATCGGAAGGTTGCCGGTTCGAGCCCCGGCTTGGACAAGACACTTCACCCGTTGCCTACTGGTGGTGGTCAGAGAGCCTGGTGGCGCCAGTGTCCGGCAGCCTCGCCTCTGTCAGTGCGCCCCAGGGTGGCTGTGGCTACAATGTAGCTTGTGTGTGTGTGAATGGGTGGATGACTGGTTGTGTAAAGCGCTTTGGGGTCCTTAGATACTAGTAAAGCGCTATACAAATACAGGCCATTTTACCATTCTGTTATTTGATTTTAATATGTTTCTCTTGAGTGTATCCAAAGGTGTTACGAAGATATCATCCAAGAGCAAAAATGTTGTTTTAAGCTCATTTTTTCCTGATTTTATGAGCTTGAGAAGTTACACTTGTAAGAAAAAATTGGATTGCTTCTCCAACACAATACAGTATAAATGGACTCACAGGACCCCAGCCAGAACATTTCATCCTGCACAGAATGATGAGTAGGCTGCATGCTGTGTTTGGATCTAAGATGATAAGTCAGAGGAACTGAGAACAGTAAACATGTAAATTCCTGTGGAAGCAGTGATGTAAGTAATAAAACAAGCAGCTTGCAAACTCAGAAGTGAAACTGTTTTGTGAAAGAATACTAATATACCTCGTTAGAAACTTGGAAAAGAGTGAACAGGAATCAAAGGTTAATGTGGTTTAAATTAAAGTGCTGAAAGCAGCTAGCTACAGTTGAATCCATAATTTGTTGGACGTACCACCAACAAACCATCAAGATATGATAGAACTGCAGACTTCAGCTTTAATTCAAGCGATTTTACAACAACTTTGCATTAGCTGGAAATGAATTAGAGCCTCAGATACTCCAAAGTAATTAGACAATTGAGTGACGGGATGTTTCATGGCCAGGTGAGGGCTGTTCCCTTGTTATTTCATTACCAATGAAGCAGACATAATATCTGCAGCTGATTCAAAGTGTTGAATTTGTATGTTATAGCTTTTCACTGTAATCTTAAATATAAGACCCAAAGAGATGCAGTGGAAGTGAAGGAGGCCGTCGTTAAGTTGAACAACTAAAATACATCTATCAGCGAGAATCTGGTACATTCTGGTACATGCATGAAAACAGGATTATATCCATGGTTCAGAAAAATAGCTTCACAATATTTAACCACATCAAAAAGATTTTAAGACTTTCATGTGTACAATCAAGAGATGCATTGATGAACGTAGGTACAGAGAGTTTAAACAAGGTGCAACTTGAACTTGTGAGGGAAAAGTGTGGAGACGGAAAGAAGCATCTTATACTCCAAAACAAACCACATTATAACACAGTGCAACTCGAAAACGTCCTGAAGCATGCTGCAAAAACAATTCAGTTGTTTCCCAGTTTATTCTCTAATGGCCAAGTCAGTCACGTCATCTCAACTCGGCAGAGCGGCTTTTCAGTGAGTGAAAATAGAAAGACCCACAAACAAGAAACAACTGAAGGCAGCTGCAGTAAATGCTTCATTTCCTCGTGGGAGGAAATGAAGCATTTGGTGATGTGCATCAGTCCTAGACTTCAGGCAGACACTGAGTGCAATTTTCAAGAATTAAAAAGAGTTTTTATATTTAAAATTCTGTTATTTTGTCTGAGGGATGGCTGTAAAATGTAAATAATTCCTAAACAGTTGATAAAGTTAAATACAATATTTGGTTTTTGTTTAATAAAGTGTACTAATGCTAAGGGAAACTATGAATGCTCACTATTGTTATAGCTATAATTGGATTTTTATGAGGGCGTTAATTCCCACTCCAGCCCACTCTACACACGAAACAAATTACAGTCAGTCTGTCAAAGGTTAAAATGTTATTTATCAGATAAGGAAGGTAGAACTGGAACATGAAATCTGGTGGTCTAAAACTGTCCCTTCCCACTGAAGGTTTTTCTTCCCACTGTCGCCAAATGCTTGTTCATAGGGTGTTGTCTTTACTTTACAATATTAAATGCTTTGAGCTGAATGCTGTTGTGATTTGGTGATTAAAAAAAAACTGAACTGAATTGAATTAGTAGTCTTATTCCAAAAGTAACTGCTGCTAGAAGTGGAGAAAAATTCATTTTGAAGTGAACAAAGGGGTCTGAACCTGAATGACAATTCATCCAACAGAGTTCAAAATGAAAAACTAAGGACTACTGAAGAGACCCTCACTGGTGCCTGAAGAGACGCAAAAGGATAAAAGGCATTTCAGTCTAAACAAAAATGGTGTCTTGGTTTTACTATAGCTAAAAACTACAAACCAGGTGCATTAAGAGGCCCTTTTTTAAAGTACATTAGTTGTTTTACTCTTAAATCCCCATTTGTGGTTGCACAGTTCCTCTTAATGGTGATGGCTAAGCTCCCCCTTCCTGAATGTCACTGTTCCTGCTCCCACACAACAATGCTGTGAAGTTCACCAGAGATTCCAAGTAATGATGAGGTAAACTTTGAATGACTAAGCGGTCATATACTTTGGCCTATATCAGTAATGCATCGCTGTATTTTAGTCTACAGCTGCGCTAGCTGAGGGATTTGCCCAGTAGGCCACCGAGAAGGTGTGGTTTAGTTTCACCCTGAAAGTGAACCAGTGATCAGTCAGCCTTACTCTGTTTGTACTACGCTTCAGTTTGCTTGTGCGTATTCATCTGTGGCACACTGGCTGTATGTGCAGCAGAGATAGAGATTAGAACTGTGTCTTTATTTCAACCCTGGCACACTGGTAATATGATGAAATAAAAATGGATGATCTGATTGTGAGTCACGAAATGGCGATACTACTAAAAACAAGTGTTGAAGAAACTGAATGCTTCCCGCTGATGTGTCGAGTTTTTTCATTAGCTGACAGTAGTCCTGAGAACATCTGGACATCCTGCCGTGGGCTCAGATTTTAAGAATTTTAAAAACATTTTCACTGTTTTTGTGTCAACTGTTATACGGAAAATGTTCTTTGTTCTTTCTCCATTTCTGTTGTTGCCATAACAAGCAACATTCTCAGGTGTTAAAAGTGACTGTGTGGCGGGGTGTGGTCTGTGGCACAGCTGCAAGGGAGGGGTGGAACAGCGGGTTCAGGGCGTAATGTCAGGGGAGGCTGGTTATATATATGTCAGGTTATATATAACATTAGGAATGAAACAAAGGCTAGAAGAGGAGCCTGGTATCAGGAGACAATTTAAATAAAATTTAGAGTATATAAAATTACAACAGAATGAACTTATTCTGAGGGATCAGGTGAGAACTGTTTCACATTTGATTGTTTTTACTTGGAAATACCCATGAATGGAAAGATCCCCTATGAGCAAAACTTTGGTAGGGAGGCAGGGGTTCCTTTAAACATGGAGAGATTTTCCAACAAAATCAGGCTCAGGAGGGGGCAGCCATCTATTATAACTGATAAATGTTTGGAAGGTGGGGGAGAAAGCGAAAACCTCAACAATCAGAAACCCCCATGTAAGCAAGCACTCTGGCAACTGTGGCAAGGAAAAACTCCATTTAAACAGGAAGAAACGGCCATCAGAAACAGGCTCATGGAAAGGCAGCCATCTGAGAAATAATAGCTAATGATTGTAGCGGCCTCTGATAAAGAAAGCAACACACTGCAACATGACTAAATGAAACCAGGGCTGCTTATGCTGAGAACTACCGTGGCACGTGACACACTGAAAAGGTGAGAAATGACAGCAGTTAGATGCTTTAACCAATTTGTGTTCCTCTGTGACAAACATACAGGCTTTATTATCTCTAGTTGTGCAATAAGAATATTAACAATCGATTTCACATCAGTGAGGGGTTTTGACCTCTGCAGCTGCTGACCACAGTTTCAGCTTGTATCTAAATATAAGCAGTGTGTCACAGATAGGGATGGGTATTGATAAGATTTTCACGATTCCGATTCCATTTTCGATTCTGTTTAATGATTCGATTCTTTATCGATTCTTTTTAAAAAAGGAGAACACTAAGGTCGATTAGCTTAGAACTTTGTTTTATATTTTTTTTTATATTTATTTTTTTATATTTGTTTTATATCTTCTCTTTGAACAAGATAGAAATTTAGGAGTAACATGGCCTTACAAACCCAACAGTGAAATCTTAAGAGATCCACAGCCTACGGCTCTTCAATGGGGTTTCACAGGGTCCCCAGGAAAAGAAAAATGTAAATGTAAAATAATAAAATAAATATTCTTCTGTAGCAATAACAAAGTATAACATAAATTATTCTGTAGCAATTACACAAAAATATCCAGTAATGTCCCTGCCTACAATTAAACACATTCACTTACCGAAAATCGGGGGCATCTGCTGTGGCAAATGGGTGCAAGCCTTTGACCACAAACTTAGTCACTGCTCGGTGACATTCGTCTATCCTGGCCTGAAAGGAGACGCTACCGGTAGACTGCAGCGAGAACTGCCAGCATCTGAGCCAGCCAGACTCTGCCTGTCTGTCTCATCATGGTCACCTAAATGCAGCGCACAGTAACGGCAGGTTTTGTAATAAGGCAGATCGCGCTAACATAATATGCACTGTTAGTTGATTATTTACCTGCCGCATTAACGGGAGAGGACGTGCAAACGTTACCGCTGCTGCTGGGTTGAGATTCACGAGTCCGGAGCAGAATTAAAAACACGACATTCATTTAAGGTTATCGCGTGTTTTGTGAGCAAATGCTTTTGCATATTCGTAGTGTTTCCTCCTTTAAATGAAATATCTACTTTGCAAGTATTGCAAGTTGCCCTGTTGTCATCCGTTCTCGTAAAGTATAACCAAACTTTTGAGCATTTGAGCCGCTTAGGCGCCATGGTAAATGACGCTCCGCAACGTGGTGACGTCATTCGGGGCGACTGGAATCGATAAGGGAATCGTTTGCAAAAATGGCAAACAATTCCAAGGAATTGAAACAGTGGGAACCGGTTCTCACTGTTTCAATTCCTTGGAACAGTGAGAACCGGTTCTCAACAAGAACCGGATTTCGATACCCATCCCTAGTCACAGACATGCACCTGACGTCTCTGCAGCGCTATTGGTTGCCCCCACTGCACTTTCTCAGTCATCAGTTTCTTTCCATGTTGCTAGACTTTAGGAAGAGGAAGTGAGAAGGGCTGCTGAAAGCCCCATGATGTACTCTGCAAGCTTCACAGAGCTATGAGAAGGGGAAGTACAAACAGCAGACGAGCTCGACAAGCACACGCCTGAAAACAGAGACGATAGCAGATATCATTTTCTCCAAATAGGTAAGAGTTAAACTTTATTTTGTCTTGAAGCTCTAGAGATCTCTCTAAATCTTCAGAATATTGTGAAGATGTTTCTTTATCAGTCAGAAACGTGTTGATGTCAAATCTCTAAAGAATTCTTGTAAGTGAGAAAAGAAAACCCAACGAAGATGAAAAAGTGAACAAAAATCTTTCAAATTTAGACCAAAATAGGCAGTCATCTAACTGAAAGTGTCTGTCATGTGTACGTACTGACTTAAGTGGAAAACAAAATATAAGAGCTGTACTTTAGTAGCTTTAAATGCCTGAAGAAGACGAAGAAGAAAAAGAAGTCTCTTTTTTATTCTTAGAACAAAGATCAGTTAGAAAGAAGGCAAAATTTCGATGTTTTTCACATATTTATAACACAAATACAGTAGATTTGTACTTAGAACGGGTCACCTTGTATTTTGAGGAAGTTTTGGTATTTCCACAATTAAACTGCCTGCCCTTCCATGATGTAATTTTAAACCCTCCCAAAGTATAATGCACTCATATCGTGTTGTACAGAAGAAGAATTTTGGTTTTGCTTGTAAACTGAGAAACTGAGAAACACAGGAAGCAAGATGTGTGAGCATCACTTCCCCGCTTTGCGACCGTGACGTTTTGTCCGTTTTAGCACTTACACACCCACACACAAACACAAGACATAAATACGAGATGCTGAATTAAGCCTTGACCACATCCAGCCCTGCTTCCGATATTTATATTAAATAAAAAATAACAGCCTTTTCTTGTTGCAGGTCTGATCAGAGGAGTTGCAAGATGGCTCACAGCTGCCTCAAGTGTTTAAAGTACACCATGTGTGTCGCCAACTTACTTTGCTTTGTACGTATGTCTCAGTCATCCAGCATCACATCACACATCACCGTGAAACATGAGTTAGCAAGTGCTTTATAAATGCTTCGGGTGTCTACTTTGGATTGCAAATATTCTACCAGATGGTCAGATTCCTTAAAATCAATCAGTTAAAAGGATTTACCAAAAGTTCTCACTGTGGAAAAAAAAGGCTCCTGATAGTTTTATTTATTTGTTTACTCTATGTAATTGTGTTATTACTATGACAATTAGGTGAGCCAATTAGAGTGGAGGCAGTTAATTTTGTTTGTTCAGTTTTAGAAATCCAATGTCAGCTAGTATGTATGTAGATAGATAGATAGATAGATAGATAATTTCAATGTCATTTCATTAATTTTGTTCCACAGACTTGGTGGATACAAAGAAAAAGAAAAGTCAACACTTGCCATAAGTCTGTTGCATAACAAATAAATAAAAAGCAGAAGCACTTGAGAAAATGTACTGCCTGACACTGCTGCCTGTAGGCAAGCTCTGAAGCAGACCAGGGCCCCCCAGTGCAGCTCACTGTACATTGAGGAGTGTGTAGTGTGGACTTGCAGTGTGTCTTCTCCTCTGTCAGATCTGTGGTGTGTCTGTGCTGGGCTTCGGCGCCTACATGATGGTGAATTTAAGGTTCGCTGCTCTTACCCCCTCACTGGCCAGCTTCAACATAGCCAACATCCTGCTGATCACCGGCATCATCATCACCTGCGTGTCCTTCCTGGGATTCCTCGGTGCACTAAAGGAGAACCGCTGTCTCCTCCTATCGGTAACACACACACACTCTAGTTTTGGTACTGACAAAGGGTTATATTTTATGGGTTTCTTTTTTTAATTTTTAATCTCTCTCTAATTTTGAGGGGCTTGCTCTCTAACACCCCCTCTTCACTGTTGTGCAGACTAATTTTGAATGCTACAAAGGTAAAGTCGCATTCATGTAACATAAAGGAATGTCTAAAAGAGTCACTTCTCTGGAAAAAAAAAGGTGATTTAGATGTTAATCAGGACTAGTTTTCCTGCAGAATACAGAAATACCTTTGCTTATATATTTGTTGTATCTACACTTTTTTTCTTAAACTTAATGATACTTTGAAACGCTTCCACCTCTACTGCTAATTCAGAGTAGAGTTCAGAGTTCACCTGTTACAGCAGCTTCTGTTTTCTATATACTTGATATATTTTCTTTGATTTCTATAGCAGCTATAACAGCTTTTCATTTTACTTTATTCAGTTTTTCTTGTTGTCATAATTGATTTCATGCCACAAAATTCATGTTCACAAGAGATTGAATCCTACGACTTTGTAAATCCCCTCGTATTTTTGGGAAGAAGCTGCCCAAGTGTCATCACAAAAAACCCCAAACAAACAAACAAACAACAACAACAACAACAACAACAAAAACGTAAAAAAGCAATTCTTCCAGCAACAAGGTGCTCTCTTGAGCCAATTAGCTACAGCTCCCTGTGCTGGAAATAAATGCATGTTAGGAGGTGCTAAACATAAACAGCATTGACTGAAAAAGACAAAGGAGACACAATGAGCAAACCAGACAGAATCAATCGCAATGAATAAAAAGAAGTTTTGGTTTTTAACAAGTTTTTAAATAAGTTTCTAGTTTTAAAAGACTCAATAAAGGGAGCGGCTTTGACTGTAAAGGGGACTGCTGTTTTACAGTTTGGTAGGTTTCTCCAGTGAGCTTAAAACTAGAGCAGGGGACAGACAGAAGCATTTTTGCCAAGCAAGCAAAAGATTCCCAGTTCAGTCACAGGAGGAAACAAATACTTTCATGGTCATTCAAGTGTAAAAAGTTTGCCAAATCAGATATGTGGAGCTACATGCTGTGCATGTCCTGTGAACTAGCAGCTGAAAATAACTTCACTATACAGTACTGTTTCATATTTGTATGTAAAGCATTTCAGAGTAACACTCACATAAACCTTTTTAACAGTTTTTCCTGATGCTCTTCCTCATGATGCTCTTGGAACTGACTGCAGCGTGTCTGCTACTTGTATACGAGGATCAGGTATGTGACACATACGCCATACACATTATGTTCTGATTTTAAAGCAAATATATACATTATATGTAATCTGCAAATCCTCCTTTACTGTTCAGATTGGTAAAATGGTGGAGAAAGATCTGAGAAACGGCTTGAATGTTGCAAAAGCAAATTCAACACATTCAACAAATTCAACCCGAAGTGACTGGGACCTTGTTCAGAAAACAGTAAGTGTGTCAGAGTGGAGATGTCATGTAGTGACACAAATGACTTTAAAAATTGATTGACTGATTTATTTTTTTGTCTGTCAAATTCATTTGTTTTAGCTTGACTGCTGTGGAATCAATAATGTAACAGATTGGGGAAACAACGTGCCGGAATCCTGCTGTAAGCCTGAGGAATCCTCTTGTAAAAATCATAAATACAGAGAAACGGTAGGCTCATACTAATCACTGATCATTTCAGATTTATACTTGCTTTAATGTACCATAGAGGTCAAAGGTCACATTCTTACTGCTGCTGGTAATTTCAAAATGTTTTGTGGGCAGGGTTGTTTGTTAAGGGTGAAGACTTTTTTTGAGGACCATTTCCTAACCATTGGGGTCTCTGTCATTGTCCTCTGTATGATTGAGGTAAGCTGTTAGCATACTATTTTACACAGGTGTTGCAAAGTGAACCTATGAACCTTCAGATGTACTATATATGAGAAATTACGCTTTAGTTCTGTATAAAAGACAAAAGGATTGTAAAGTGAATGAATTGATTATCTCACTGTAATACAGTGTTCTGCTCAGAGACGCTGCATCTTCCTGTTAAAATATACCTAAACTTTGTTGCCTTAGATTTTATATAATTTGTTTTCATTTATACTGAGACTCAGTTAATAACAGTTGCCTCAGTGTGTTTTATACTATAAAGATCCTACAATATTAGATCAAGAGAACTAGATAATCAGATAATCCATTGCAAGTACAAGAGCAAGTACTAGGCAATGTTTGGGAGAAAGAACCTTTTGACAGGAAGAGCTCTTCAGAAGAGCCAGTGGCAGTGACAGACAGCCATCTGCCATAACTGGTTGTGGGGGGGAGAAAGAAGGAAATAAAAATGAATGTATTTTGCTGCTCTGGAAAGAAAAAAAAAAGACAACTCTGTTTTGGAAGAGAAATCAGTATGTACAGAAATGTAACCTTTCAGTTCACTTCATGATATCACTGAACATGTGAAACTGGTATAAACTCGTCAGGAACATCTTACTGAAAAGACAAGTCCCCAGTAAAGGTATAAGAGTGCTTTACATGTCTTTAACCAATAAATGTCCAGCATCTCTGTTCATCACTGGCAATGGCAAAATAATGTGTGACTTCAAAGCCGCTATAGCCATCTTTCATATACAGTCTATGATTTCTACAGCCCAAGCCCTGCTAACCTCCCACTTACCAAACACTAGTGGCCTCCTGCTGGACAATGTCCACTGCCACATCCAAAAACGCAGCTCTAGAATGGATCGGGGAGAATAACAAAGAGCCAAGGAACACCTTGGCTCTTAACAACTCTTTAGTTTACAAAAAGAATAGAAATGCTTCAAGAATAAATGCAACAATATTTCAGTTAGTGCATAGTGTGGATGATGTCATAAGGCCTTAAGGAAATCTGATGTAAAACACAATATTTATGAGTTTTTTAAATTTGTAAATCAGTCAGATTTGACCCAAACATGACAGGAAGGTTAAGAAGCTCAGAATAATTTTATTCATAATGGTACAACATTGCATTTTATGTCCTTTTCCATTTTAATTTTTATATTTCTGTTTACAGGTTTTGGGAATGTGCTTTGCCATGACACTGTTCTGCCACATTAGCAGAACTGGACTGGGCTACAAGTTCTGAATATAATACCTTCAAACATGATCTTCACATTTTACAGTAAATATCACTGTAAAGTTCTTTAGGAACTAAAGAGGAAAAGTTTATGGAAAAATTCCTTAAAATGAGAAAACTATTTTCCTAAACTCTTGCTTAAAGCTTAAACCTGTTTATGTACCTGAATATAAAGTATAAGTGTAAATTTGACCTTCAGTGACACTGAGCTTAATAGTATGCACTATTCCATTTCAGGTGAAGCTGTGTGCTGAGCTCAGTTGGGTATAGAACTTGCTTGTTGCCAAGTTTATCTTAATGTCTGTCAATTTTTTTTTTTTTTTTTTTTTTAAAACTGTTTCTGTAAAATATTACCTTTGTACTAGTCTTTAATAAACTACTTACTGACAAGAAATTTGGAAAGATCAAATTTTTATAAAGAGCATAAACTGTGTTCTGTAGACTTCTGAACAATCTTGCTGTCAGATGACTTCCTGTTTCTAGCTTGCTGTTTACTGATCTGTGGTGGAGCCTTAAAAATAACCACTTCCTCTTTTGACCCTGTTCAGCGAGTTCCCCTGAACAAGATTTAGTTTTAAGCTTAAGCGGGTCGAGAGGTCGTCGTTTAAAAACCAGTTAAATGTTTCACTTGGTAAGCTGACGAAACGAGATGTGTCCCAAAACAAACACATGATTCCACTAATGGAGCCTGATTGTACAGAAAGCTAAAAACAACAAGTTACAGATGAATTTATTTATTTAAAGAATAAATCCTGCATCATTACTGACAAAAATCAACACACACACACACACACACACACACACACACACTTAAGAAAAAAAAAAAAAAAATTTGATTTACATGTTAAAATAATTGTTCTCTTTGAAATCACACAAAAACAGTAACAAGAAAACAAAAAAGAAACAGACTGTACACAGCAGAAAATACCATTTATTGCAAATTAACACCCCTGACACCTCAGAAACTATAGACAAGTACTCCAACTCACCTACAGATATGAAAAGACAAAACAAAAGAAACTACTCTGACACAGCTCTCATCCTCTGTGAAACAGTCGTAGTGCCCCTCTCCCCCACACTATGGTGCCCCTGTGAGTCTCCAGATGAGAATCTCATGTTTCATGAAGCTGTTCAGGTCCACTTGAACAGAGATGTGGCACCTGTTCCCTCATCCTCCAGATGAAGACATTTGGGAGGCACCACCTCAATGTAAAACTGAGCCAAAATGATTCAATAAGCTCTCCAAACCCACTCTACAAGTTTACTTTTTACAGATGCACAGAAACCTGGTCTGCTGACATTATACTAAAGCACTCCTGACCTTACAAAAAAAAAAAAAAAAGAAAAAAAAGAAAAAAAGTTCTTGCTTTTTCTGAAAGTTTATAAAAAGCAGCTCATTTAGAAAGAAAAAAAAAAGAAGAAAAACAAAGATTTCATTCAGCAGCTTCAGGCCATTCAAATACCCAAGTTACACTTAAATATCACTGGACAGGATCAAGTTTTAAACACCGCCCTCCACGCCGTTAGTTACAGTTCCTAAGTGTTGCTATTGTAGTGAAACCCTATGGACAACATGTTGCTTAGAAGAAAGAAAAAAAAAAAAAAATATATGTTGATACCCAAGTCGCACACAGGATGTGTGAAAGCAAAGTTGCTAGAAATGCCCCTGCATTTGACAGTAGAGTCCGAGTGAACCGAGGAGCCAACAGTACCGCGCCGAAAAATACATTCGAGTTGAGAATGTTTGAGAGAAAAAGAAAGCAAGAGAACGCCTGGCGCTGACGAACATTTCAAAGAGAAACATTCCCAGTAAACATCTGATCCACCTCAGAGTGCTGTACTTGCAGATTAACATCTGCAAAGATATCAATAAATAAGAAAACAAAACAAAAAAGCCCACCACAAAACACCACAGCCACCACATAACTGGAATGAGCATCAGTCAGGGTACCCAGCCCCTAGATTAACATGAGAATGTCAAATTATCAGTTCATTATCATTTCAAGCCTGAAACATCACCTCACACCTACTGCTTTCACACTTGAGCGTGACACGAGCGGCAAGAGAGTCGATGCCTAAGAATACGCCACTGTTAGGACAGACCAGACAGATCAAATTTCCACTTCTGAATACAAACCAGACAGACAATACCAGGTGATCAAAGTCACCAATGAGAGAATTGCGTCTGTGCCCTTAAAGCAGATTTGATCCATAGTAAAATGGAGTGACTGCATTGTCAGGTCAACCTGCAAGCACTAGCCCGAAGATGCTAACAGTCCAGCTGAAGGAGAAACTAAAGGTTCTGTAGATATGATGACTATCGCTTCCATTTCTTTCAGTTCTTTCTGTCAGTACTACAAATTTACAAAGGATTACACTGAAGAAGAGCAGTGGCTGATCTTCAGTGTCCTGCTTTTTGTTGATGGCAATGAAATTGTTGTGGTTGATAAGCTTTAAGTAAAGCCTTTAAGACAATATTTCCCACCAGTATTACAATGAGAGGCTGAAAGAGGGCCCAAAAAATAAAAAAATAGAATTAAAAAAAAAAAAAAGTATCCACACAAATCCCCAAAACAAGCCACACAAACAACAAACACGTCCACACACTATCACTAATCAATAGCTAAGGCTACTAGTTTTTAAACCAGCCCAGCTGAACCCTCTGCACATCCGTATTTCTTTGAAAGACATGAAGCAGGACTCCTGAGCCACCTCAGTGTCTGAGGCGAGCAAATCCTCAACTAATTAAATCTCAGGAAAATAAAAATGCAGGCCTTTAATTGTGAGCATGCCACCAAAGAAAAATCAACTGGATACAAGCTGAAAGCAATCTCACGGTGAGTAACATACAAACGGATGGATGAGCGAACAAAACAACCCTGACATTTGTTCTGTTCTCTGAACGCTCCCTGCTTTGCCCCTAAGAATCAATCATTATTTGAACCTGCAAAGAACAAGTGTAACATCATTACTTTTTAATAATTCAGATATTTCTCCAGAGTAGACTTGTGGCCATCACAGCAGAGTTTGCACATTTGCCTTTAGATGTGGTCTCACTTTTGTGAAAACCTCTTGAAGCCTAAATTAGAGCAACTAATCAACCAAGGTTCTCACAGTCTTAAGGCATGCCCAGCAGCTATAGAAATATTTTAAGAACATACGGACATGTGTGAGTGAACTATGAACGAGGGACTGCAGCATTGGAGAATGGACCTCTGGAGTGTGGAAAAACTAGCCAACACTGCTGAAGCTGTGTACAAGCAGTTCAATCTTTAAGGTGTACAAAACACTCACAATATGTAGCAGCAATACAACAAACCACTTAAGCCCATCGTGCAGAGACCTGTGGATGGGCAGACCTGTGGTGCAGAGGCTGATGGCACTCTGCTGTTCCTGCAGTGAGCGAGCTGTAAGGTGCGTGCCTCAGCATGGAAACCTCTGTTTACAGCTGGAATTGAAATGAGCCATCTGCTGAGCCCTTGAAACTACATCTGTACATTTCTAACAATGTCCTCTGATGACCTGACTGACGTTTCACTTTGGAAAACATTTTGGTTTAGAAATGAACAACATCCACTGAAGTACTGATTCCTAACCATTTAGTCCCCGTGTTCAGTGGACTTGGAACATTAAAAGTATCACAGTGTTGCCTGGTAAGTGACACAAGTTAGGTGATGTTTCAGGACTTGAAAAAGGTGGAGGGGTGGGCAACTGCTTTTACTAAGAGTTTGTTTAAAACAGCACATTCTTAAGACTAAACACAGGATTTAAGGAATGGGATAACTTTTAAACCCTCAAACTGTAATTTGTAATGTTTAAATTTGGACTTGCCGCCAGTTCTGCCAGGCTCTTCTCACTGACTTTCCATCCCCCCACCACAAACAGCATCAATGGAAACTTGATCTTCAGATGAATTTAGTGAATTTCAAAGTTCCTATTTGAAGAATATCTACCTGACAAGATACATTTATGTTTTATGTTAGTGAAAGAAAATATTTACCTCCAGGCCTTTCACTGCTTTGCTTCATGTACAGCAAAAGACTATTACAGGCTAAATGAGCAACTGGTATACATTTTTTTCCCCCTAAACTTATTTGCATAGTTCAGTGTTCTAAGTCGCCAGGTCTTGTTGTATAGATATTTGCAAGACTACTAAATGTTTTAAGTCCACACTGGGAGCAAACGTCTAACCTTTTACAAAACATATCAAGACAGGCATGTATTCAAAAAGAGTCGCTTTCAAATCAATGGCATTACATCTCAGGTCTCCATTCCATTTATGCTGTGTTACAGTGAAAGGGGCACATGCCTGCTGAGCAAGGAGTATGTAAGCGGATCATGTGACTTGAAACCAGCAGCTCCAGCTCTATGGCTGATTTAAGCTTTTGGCTATGATGACAGCCCTCCTCAAAAATCTGAATTAGACTCTTTTGCACTGTATGTGCAACCATGTGAGTTTCTTTAGAACAACTGAAGCCCCAAAGCAGGTCTAAGAGCCAAATACAAGTCGAGATGTCGATTGACTTTCTCAGCTGGCAAGATCAGACATTTTACACATACGTCTACAAACAGAAGGTCTTTCTTTCACTTGATGGGCATGTGCGTGTCATTTGTTGAAGGAAAGGAGAAAAAAAAAAAAAAAAAAAAATCACTGTCAGACTAAGGTTACTTCTACAGTCTGTTACTGAGTTTTGCTGCTGAGAGCTGCAGCTCCACAATGGTGGAGAGCAGCCAGCTGTGGCCTCTTTGAGGCACTGGAATGCTGTGGTCCTTGACAGGATGGCGGCCTCTCTGCTGGGTGCTGTGGAGAGCTTAGAGGGGCATGAGCCTGGTGGTGTGGAACAGGAGGGGGTTCAGGTCCTCAGCATGGACAGCTCGATGGAGCGACGGCTCGGAGCGACTCCGCTCGATTTTCGGCAGCAAATCTTGCACCTGCTCAATGGACACCAGAATCTGAGGAAGGACAGAAATTAGGAAAATTACAGACTATAGTTTTGCCACCCTCATGCAACTACATTGTATATGGTTTGGCAGTCACCTGATTTAAAGGCTAGTATGAATTTACAGGCAATTACAATGACACGTCCATGTCTTGCAAATTATTTGTATTGAACACTCCGATTTGCTTTTCCAGAATTTTCATTAAAGCATCCTGTGCAAGATTCCTCACTGGTGGCCTACAGTCCTGCTGTATCTTGATTTACACCAAAAAATTCTCCAGGTCTTTATGTGCTCCTAAGTTCTTCAAAAAACAATTCCTTTGATACAGAGAAGTGGCTGTGGCTCAGGCAGTACAGTAGGTCACCTACTAATCGGAAGGCTGGTGGTTTGAGCCCTACAATAAATGATCATCTTTCTGACAGAACCTAGTTGTCGCCAAAGGTTTTGGATAAAGTAAAAGTTTTAAGTTAAATTTAAAGAAAGCCCTTACAACGTCGAGTCACAGGACATTTTAACATTGCAGAGTATTTTTATTACAGTGATAAACAAACCATACAACACTGACCTGTGGAAAAAGGGGCCTTTCATCACGTTTAAACTTCAGGCAGTCGACGATCAGCCTCTTCATTGCTTTGGGTGAGGTACTATACAGCTTACTGAGGTCTGGAGACAGGTAACCGCGTCCAACCATGAAGATTATCTGACAAAGAAAAAGAGGGCCGAACAAGGTGAGCTACAAAACAAAAGTATTACATCAAAGTTCTGAAGACAGCTTAAGAAACTGGCCCATAAGTCAATTCACACAAAATTTGCTTCATGTGTTCCAGATGAATTATTTAATGCAGAGTTACATTTACCAGTTTATCTACTGATCTCTACTAATATTTGTTAGTTTATTGGAACTGTGACTTACTCTATGGCTATATTTTTGATGTTAATAGTAATTGACAAAATCTTCAGAAAGACTCCATCAGATATTTTAGACTGACTCAGTGTTGTGTGTTAACATAAACAAGAATAAACTGGGTAATGGAACCTGGTCTCTGTTGTTGATATTGGAGTAAGGCAGGGTTCCTGACATCAGCTCAAACAGAACTACTCCGTAGCCATATACGTCTGACTGGAACGTGTATGGGTTTGTGTCCTGCATGCGGATCACCTCAGGAGCCTAATGAGAGGAGAGAGGAAAAAATGAATTAAAAACTGACAACAAAGAGGTACTTAAACACTACCAATTACACCAATTTAGCTTTTTGTAAAGATGTTGTGGCTTAACCATAATAGAAGCAAATACACTACAAACCTTTGTACATAAAAACTGCACGTATGGATATAGAGTCTATCAAATAATGTGCACGTCACCTTTACTGTGTTTAAACAGGTGCATGGAAAACTTCCAGGGTTCCAATATACAATGAAAAACCATCATATTTCTATTACTCTGCTTTACAGTTAATGATACAGATGTGACTTGATATTATTTATGGTATCAACAGTAATCGACTATTTCTTTACCAAAACTGTTTTTTGTGGTGTGTGGCACCCTGCACAGTCAGAACCTGACATCCCTTTGGTGCATGATTTCAGTCAACTCCACCAACTTGACTGACATGTGGCACTGTGACATGACAACAGTCCCGACAGAAAAAGGAACCTGCCCAATGAGCGCTGTGGGAAGCTGGATAATTAGCCAACTGTGGCCACGGGCAGGATCAACACTGTTGCCAAGCTAGAACCGAGGTGTAATAACACTAATGCCCGACACTGCAGTTTGTTATGTCTGTCGGCATAGCGACGTATCAGTGGGGACTTAAACACATTAGATTTCAGAAAGAGCTATTGGTCTTTAGTAACTAGCTAGGAGGAAAAAACCTCCCTCGTGGAAAACAATTTGAGTAAGGGTAATGTTAGACTGAAGGTGAAAGAAGACAGCCACAGTTCATGTAATCAAGAGTCAAGTTAAATGTTCTAGCGGCTGCCATGTTGGATTTTTAAAATCAATGTCACGAGAACAGGTGGATCCGACTGGGAAAACAAGAGATTCTGCATGCTGAACTTACAAACTGATCATTTCATATTCAACAGGACTTGAAACTAGCAATTTAGCCCAAGAACTCATCTGAAAAAAACTGCTCCCCCTACTGGCCTTAAAAATGTCATATAGACTGAGCTCTACAATAAACACGTTAAGTATCCTTACCATCCAGAGAATGGATCCGCTGGGTTGTTCTACCTGCTGAGAGCCAGTCCATCGAGCCTTTACTGTAGCCAAGCCAAAGTCACCGATTTTAACAGTCCAGCCCTCATGGAGAAAAATATCTGGCAGCAAATCTCAGAAAAATACAACAGACAGCTGCTGGACGTTTTCATAGTATCAGTTACTGTATAAACATTTCACAAGAAAGAAGTTATAAGAAGTGAGACTGACAGAGGAAACTACCCAAAGTAAACAAAGAACTGTCCAGCTGACAGTGTGGAATGACTCGACAAACTCAAATTTAATAACTTAGTTTGTTTCTCTTCTTGTGTTAAAAGTACTGACACATCACAGTTTTAATGGTTTGGCTGCTCTGTATATCACTGTCTATTAAAAGGAAATGCTTTTTGTATGTTGTTAAACCTTTAATAACTGCAGAGCATGAGGCTCAAATTAGCACGTGTGATTACTGGTTAAAAAGGTACAGCTATCTAAACTCAGAAACACACAATGACTGCACTTATGTACACCATGCACAAGAGAAGGATACTGTTTGATTTTAGATCTCGATGAATTATGTTCTTTGCATGAAGATAACTGGAAGAAAAAACAAAAAACAATTTGAAAACTCGTAAATTAAATTCATGAGTGCCAAACATTTGTATACAGAATGAACTTCTTGCACTACAAAAAGACTTGATGTCTGCTACTTGGTCTGACTAAGTGATGATGGTGAATTGGAATATTGCAGCAAGTCTTACTCCATGCCCTGTGCTGTCTGTCTGGCCACATCAATGCGACGCACAGTGTCAAACTTGCTCTCTAAGACATGCAGATGGCGGTACAGGCTGCTGCCTTCACACCATTGTGTGATGATGGCAAAGTTGGGCTTAGTCATGAAGCCCATGAACAGCAGGATGTTGACGTGGCGGGTCTTCCTGCAGAGAACAGAAATGGTGAAACTTACAAATTCCATTACCTCATCCACAGTCAAAAAGTTACAGTCACCACATTGTTAAGAGTTAAAGTGCTATGACAATGTGAACTGGTGTTAATAAAACCAGTTTCTGCAGTGTTAATAATACTAATATCATTACCATTACTAATAACTCCACCAGCAGCAGCAGTTGTGGAAAGATTTGTGCAAATAATACCAAGTTAAAGTCATGTAAACCACTGCTCACCGCAACACCTGCATTTCATTTTTAAAGGCTTGTAACTGCTCAGGCGTTGGCTCTTTGACTTTGAGGATCTTGATTGCCACATCTCCATGCCACTTTCCCTTGAAGACAGTTCCAAAGGAGCCAGAACCTATTCTCTTCTGGATGTTGACTTCTCGAGAGTGAACCTCCCAGTAGTAACTTGAATCTCTGTTGCCTCCTCGGTGCTGAAACAACAGATTGACTGTCAAATTTGTTAAAAAGAGATAGCAGTTCAATGCATTCAAAGGTTGCCCTTATCTAAAGTGACCAGTGGCCTGTGAACAATGTTAAAGACACCCTACCACTTTCTTTTTGTCATCAGAGGACGAGGGCTTGCGCTCCCTGGGTTCCGAAGGGGACTTTGGTGGTTTCTTCCCTGGAGAGCTAAAAGAAGAGGGCGGGCTGGTGGAGGGCTTAGGTGAGGGTTCAGGACCTGCAGCAACAAGAGACAGCACAAAACAAGTGTCATGCATAGAATAACAAATGTATTGTAAAACAGAAGAGGGGGGGTGGGGAATGGAAAGCATACCTATTGTGTTGTTGAACTTCAGTGCTTCCTAAGAGGAGAGATGCAACAAAGTTATTTTGATGAATACACAGTGGAGGTGACAATCCTTCAAGCAAAAGCAAACAAGCAGCCAACACTGACCTCTATAATCATGGCAGAAGCAGGGTCCAATGTGCTGACCATATGAACATTGGGAGTAGATGTGGAGCGATGCCTCTGTAGAGACTGACCATCTCCGCCTGACATGGGGAAGTGAAAGGTTGAGGACGGGGACGGGGACAGGTGGCCCATTCTGAGCAAAAAGAAAGAAGTTCAAAATTTTGATTAAAATATAATTTTTCACAAAATAAAGCAATGCTGCAATTTTGATAGAATGGTATTTGTTTATAACGGAGCTTACCCAGAAGGCTCTGGGGTTAAGGCTGGGTTGCTCTGCGTGGGGGAATTTTCTGGCAATATTATCTGTGGGTATCCATCTGGGCAAGGACTGGGATCAGAACTGGACACAAGATTGTAAGAAAAGAATTAAACATTATCACAGAAGTTTTATACTATTAAGGCTCCTATTATGTGCAACATTTCTGTTATTTAGTACTAAATAACAGTACTAAGTGCATATTTGCACCGTTTTTTAATGTCTAGCCTGAATCTGATCATCTCTGCACATCACAAAAAGATGGTCCGTATAAATCCATCTTTCCCTGAAACTGTTCTGAATTTTAGGAACTTCAGGTGTTTTAATTGTTTTTCATCATCATCATCATCATCATCA
This sequence comes from Oreochromis niloticus, assembly GCF_001858045.2. Lineage (NCBI taxonomy): Eukaryota > Metazoa > Chordata > Actinopteri > Cichliformes > Cichlidae > Oreochromis > Oreochromis niloticus. The sequence goes on along the minus strand of NC_031977.2, from coordinate 3,362,056 downwards.
TCATTTCAGGGAAACAGAACTAATTTCAGTGCAAACAATGAGGAGGAGGAGCAACTGATGTTACCGCCCTCAGGCTCACATTCGCAAAGCTTCCTAGTAGTAAGAAGAGTTTCTAGTTATAAAATTCTGGGAAAATTCTAAGAATGTCCTCTAGAATATTATGACTATGTCCCAATAAAGTTATTCACAAAGACTAAAGTAAAAGACTCTTAAGAGTCCAGAAGGAAAATTACAGTGCATGAAAATTACTAGATTTTAATAGATGGCAGATTGCAGTCAACTAAATTCTGTTTGTTTTTTTAACCCTCCCAATTCAAGTTCATAATCCTAGCTACGTTGGCTGTTCTAGGAGAAACGTGTTAGTCAGCTAAGAGAGTGAAAGGGGCTGATATGAGATGATGAGTGAGTTGTTGAGGATATCCTGAACTAAGGAGCTTGGAAAAAAACAAAACAAAAGAAAAACGTCTGGACTTCTTTGAGTTTCTTGGAAGACGTTTCACCTCTGATCAGAGAAGCTTCTTCAGTTCAGAGCTCCTTACGGTGCGTTCACACCGGACGCGAAAGAGGCGAGCGAAAACGCCCAAACGCCCCTAATGTCACGCGTGCACATTTGCACCTCAACGCGTGTCCAGGGAAAATCCACCGCGCCTCAAAATTGCATGTTTCCACGCGCGTGAACCGGAAATGTGGGAGGAAGTTGTGCCAGATGTGTTGTGCTGCAGATGTCCTCTGAATAAACACATTATCTTGTTAGCGGAAAGGTATTTGGACATCAGTGGGAAAATATCAGGACAGTAGGTGGGCTTGCTAGCTTTTGCACGGTTTCATCGGGTCAGTCTGGAAATTAAAAAGCAGAATGAATGAACTTACCAGGTTGCCCAATCTCCTCACTAATGTGCCTCCAAGCTAGGTCCGTTTTATTCCTGTCTCGGTAGAAGTAGCAACATGCATCATTTAGCTCTGGATGATTAGCCACGGCACAGATGAGCTTTTCCTCCATACGGAGTGACTGGATCTGCCCCTTTGACCTAGTTACAGCCACGTCACCAGGCTCCTGATTGGTTGTCGGGGCGTGATTTGACACCGGAGTTCATATTTTCCAACTCAGCGTGTGCACAAAATGCAACACACAACCTGACGCGCGTGGTTTTCTTTCGCGAGTCACACGCGGTACACTGACGCGCATTTCACGGGTTTTGGCGTTTTCCCGACGCAAATCTGCCTCCGCATTTTCGCCGGACGCGCAATCGCGTGTCATCGTGCTCTTTCCATTGACTTTACATGTGAACCTGACGCTCTGGCCGCCTCTTTCGCGTTCGGTGTGTGCGCACCGTTAGACTACAATGACCAGGATGACTGAGAACCTTCACAGACATATCCTCAACTTTTTTTTTGTAAACACTGCTGTTAGCATTAGAGAAACTCTCTTTGAAGTGGATCCAACATTGTTGAACTTAAACATTTAGTGGACAAACTCCTATACAAAAGGAGAATGCACTCAAACCGTTTATCAGAAGGAAGGTGTGATTTTTAGGACACTCGAGTATAATGTTAGCTGGCATACTCTTATAACCAGCTGTTTAGCTAGCGGTCAGCTGTCTAGAGTCTAATAACAATAAGTAATTGCAATAATATTGGGAATAAAGAAGCATGTTCTTGCATGGTTTTGTGTGCTTGACTTCAGTTCAGGAGATGAGGCTTGAGGTGAAGAGGATGAGGTGGAAATGAGGAAAGAGCATTTAAAAGAGCCTTTTGTGATCTTTAAATGAAAAGGCTACTATTTGAGTAGTAATAATAGTAGTAGTAGTAATTGAGTAGCTATTACTATGCATGTCTCTACATAAAACATGATTAGCCAGAATACAATGTTCATCTCAGCCACTAGGGCTGCACGATTTTGCATAAAATGAGAATCACGATTTTTTTGCTTAGAATTGAGTTCACGATTCTCTCACAATTTTCTTTTCCAATATAAATATTTATTGCACTTATTAACTGCACATCAACTTCGTAACAGTTGAAACTGAACATAAAAACAATAAACATAAAAACAATAAATGCCTCACATTTTGTGGTTGCCGCAAAATGTTGTACTGCTTGTAATTCCGTCTCCACCGTTGCTCGACACTGCGTGTATAGAGCAGGTAGTGCAACAATAGAAAAATAGTTGCGGGACGGCACTGTGTAGCGTTTGTCTAGGGTGTTGATCATTTTCCTAAATCCCTCGTTTTGCACAGTGTTGATATATCTTTGGTCAGGTGATAAGCAATAGCCTCCGTAATTTCTTTGTGCCTGTGGGAGTTCGACGTGTATAGGGAAGCGCTGTATAAGGTTCCCGTTATTGATGTTTGGGTGGTTGACCGGGACGAATTTTCTCCTGTCACTTTCTCGTCATCCCTGACGTGTTCTCCGTTGTTTTTTCCCCTGCCAATTTGAGCATCACGGCACAGCTTCTGTATCATGTGGTATAAGGCTCCGCCCTTGTCATTTGTTGAGCAGGAAGAGGGAGCGCTTGTTTTCATGCAGATTACGTCCCGGATCAAAATGCGGTACAATCGTCGTCGTCGTCTTTTTTTCTTTTTTTTTTTATTCGTTGTCATTTGGAAATGAGATCGCACATAAGTATGAATCGAGATCACGATTTTTTAACGATTAATCGTGCAGCCCTATCAGCCACTGTAATCAAAATTACAGGGCAACATGGCAGCTACCACAAACTGTATGGCCTGTATGTTGACATCATGTTGCCAAGTCTGGATGATATCGTCTGAATCCATATAATTGTGTCCCTCCTTCAAAATAGGACTTATTTTGCAACTAGCCACCTTCTCTTGGTGAAATGTTACCAGAAAAGCATCTGGTACAGCCAAAGATAAACACAACTCCAACTCACCGCTCTCTTATAGTATCCATGTCCACACACACGGTGGGGACCTTGCTACTGCAGTGTTGGTGAAACTTGTAGCCACATGTCTGACATCTGAAGCCATTGAAAAGGAACTTGTGGCAAAAATCACAGTAAGCCAGCTTGAAGAAAGTTTTGCGTACCTATACAGATAGAGTTCATGAAATTTACTTTGCAGTAATAACATTTAAGAGCATCAAGGCTAAAAACAGCAGCAATTCAATTAGAGTATCACAGGCCAACAACGTATGAACAAAAAGCATTTCACATAAGCTATGAACATTTTATATGCAGGTATGTGAGCTACTTACAAAGTTGTGCATGGTCAGGGGAATATCATCCAGGACCTCAACTAAAAGCTCCTCTCCAACTAGAGGAGTTATGTCTGTGTCCCAGTCTGTCAGTCTCTTTCGACTGGAGGGGCAAAAAAGGAACATTTAGAAGCGTTTTAAACAAAAACAAACAAACAAACAAAAAACAACATTCTTTGTACATATCATCAATATTCAAACCACTTCAAGGTTTAAAATGGCTAGGATAACAAAAATAAAAATGGAGAGGTCTTCATTATCCTAATCGGCCAATACACCTAATTTGTATATCAATGAGTTCCTCAGAAATGTCAACAACTGTTTATGGTGCAAGAAAACAGTTTATAACTATGTTGAAGATCAAAACTGGTAAATTACAAATTACGCCTCTAAGCTGTTGAATGTTCACAGACAGCTTGGGTAAAAATTTTACTTTTCATTTTTCTCTTTAAAGTTCATGGTCATTTCCAACTTTTATTCTGAGATTCTACTAAAGTAGCTAAGGTTTGAAGAGTAGGTCAGTGGTTCTTTCCCTTTGTTAAGACTGTTTTAATAATTAATGAAGCACAGGAACGTTACCAATCGTTACACAGGAAACCCTTCAAATGCATTATGGTAACAAAAAAAAAAAGGAAAAAAATTACACAATGACTAAATAAGTGTATATTAGTTGCTTATCAATGCATATTGACTTTTCTACCGTTTCAGCCTTTGAATAAACTTCACATTACATCTTCAGCCTGTGTTATATACATGTGTTTGTCTAACATGTAGTCTCGTGACAGCTGTTCACTGTTGCCTCTTAGAGTTTCATGTGGCCAAAAAGGAATGCAAAGTCATTTTCCCCAAATGATGTGAGAGGACGCGGCACAAACAGCAGTGCAATCTTACCCTCCTAGAAGGCGAAATACAGCACAGCACTCTTGGCTCAGGCCTCTCACTTTGAGCGCTTTATCCAGAATCTCATGCACAGTCTGTCCTTGGCGGACATTCACCTGAAAACAAAGTCATATTTGAATAAGTGTAACTTTGACATGACATTCGCTGATCACACAGGTAACACAAGAGGCATACTTGGGCAAAATGGCAGTAACAAACAGCATCAATTTTGACAATACAAGAAACAAACATTACATTAGATGATGTATGTTCCCATTATGTGTTTAGGATTGTGGAAAGCTAGATGTAAATGTGGCTGAATACGCTTCTTTGCTTTCCTGCTTATTCTTCATGCTTTAAGTGGGAAATAAATTCCTCAGTGTCTGTCGCCATCTCTCTCACCTCCCCTTCACTAGTTAGAGGTGCACACAGGAGAACAAACAAGCAAGACAAAAAGGGACATCATGTCTCCTCTTGTCTGAAGAGCTGCAGATGGGAGGAGACACCATGAGCAAATCAACCGTTCTTTCTGTACCACATACCTAAAAGTTTAGAGTAATAGCGAGTGGATTGCGCAGAACTAACATTTTTCAAAATGAAACTAACTGAACTACTGAACTAGGGCTGCCACGATTAGTTGACTAGTCACGATTACGTCGACTATTAAAATCGTCGACGACTAATTTAATAGTCGACACGTCGTTTGAAGCTTCGTAAGATCCCAAAGACGCAGGAATAAGTAGTAGGATTTAAGAGTGTAATGACGGACTGAAACAGAAGATGGCAGCACTGGATGTACAAGGATCCCAGCTGCCGTTAAACCCCGAAGAAGAAGAAGCTGTGTCCCAGAATTCATAGCGCGGCCCTGCTCAGTTTTCAACAATGGCGGCAGCTAGTTAGTTTTAATATCACTCTTATTATTCTTTCTGGGTCACAAAATAAACGTTTAACATATTTTCAGGCAAGAATGTAGCTGTGTAAACCTCAAATATCTGCTCAGTTTATCAAGACACCACATATTTTCAAAAGCACTCCGACGTTTTCGGAGACGTCTGTTACCCACCAGCTCGATAGCTAGCCGGGGTTGAAGGCTCACTAGAGCCGGTGAAAACACCGGGCTCCCGTCAAATCGTTTTCAAACCCACCGCCATCTTTCGCTACTCAGGTTAAACATGATATACAAGTCACTTAGATAACTTAAAAATGATATTGTTTGGCTTTTTTTAGTATTTTATTTGTTCCTGAGTAAATCGGTTTGGCTGAGATTAAAGTTATAGTTTTTACACAGCTGAATAAACGTCAAGCAGACAACTGATTATCAGAAGTGTGAGATGCTCGAGAATATACTCCGGTGTCCTGTTATCTTTTAGATAGCAAGGAGCAAACGGCTGAGTTTATTAAACTCCACCGAAACAATCTGCAAATGTCATTAAAATTTAATAAACTATCATCTTGTCTTTATTATTAGTTAGCACATACCTTAAACACTTAAAGCTGTAAGCTAATGATAGTTATATAAGAGCTGATGCATGCTGGTGAAATAAGCTGTACGTTTTACGTCCAATGGATGCATGATCTGATTAGTCGAATAATCGCAAAAATAATCGGTGACTAGTCGACTATCAAAATAATCGTTTGTGGCAGCCCTATCCCCGACTACCCCTTACACATCTGGGCGCTAACTTAGGCTGAAGACCCCATCTAAATGAACCTCTCCATAAAACCTTTTATTTCAATAGTCACCTGAAGATAAAAAACATGTACTGAATCACCAACCAAACGTCATTTAAAAAAAATAAATACAACTTCAATTTACACATCATCATGGCATTAACTGCTTGGTCGACAGAGCCAACACAATCAACACCTTAGTTTTTCTTCATTGGGATAACCAAATTATAGAGCGCTTTGAGTACTCCGTGAGAGTAGAAAAGCGCTATATAAGAATAAGTCCATTTATTTACATTTTAAAAAAATAACAACACAGCACTTCATATTATCTCAAAAAGTAAGAAAGCACCTTCCTACTTGTCTGCTACAATAATATGTAGTGACATACCCTTGCCACCACACATGTGGAACTGTCAAACGTCAGCTGTGTGCTCATGTTAGCACATCACAATTGGCCAATAGGTTCTCTCATTTTGTGGCTGGTTTGGAGGCAGGGGCTCAATAACCAACCTCTTCACAGTTACTCAGTTCTTCCTTACATTTCTATTCGGGACTGAGTGTCATGTCTCTCCCTTATAATGTCTGCTAATACTACACAGATTTAGCACGTGTGCTCATTCTTTTTACAAAAAAGGTCCAGCAGAGAAGGAAAAAGCTCAGTTTGATCTGCTTTGGAAAGATCTGTACAGCTAGTAAAACTCACCTGTAAACACTGAGGATTTAAAAGGAGAATGCTCCTACATGAATCCCATTTTACAGAGAATGTTGGATAATGCCATGAATACAGTGTCCTCTACACTGCTGCCCCTATTCACTAAATTTAACACTGACATTGTGACAGGACTATGCAACAGCTACGCTTCAGTGTATGAAAACTTGAAATCTAACAGGAATTACAAGTCAAATTAAATGACGATGGTGGCAGACACCATCTGAGAAACCCGATACCAACTGTCCACTAGCTTACTCATTAGCACATTCTGAAAGATTTCAAACTCGGTGCAATTACAGTTACAGCCAACAGTGATGGAAGATTTTTTCCTCTCTCCTACAGAAGTGTTAAATGTCAATTGTTTTCTATCAAACAAGGCACTGTTTATAGTTACAATGTTTAATATAAAAAAATGTCATTGGTCAAGACAAACATGGAGCAAAGCATCTCACCACTGTCCTCTGTTTGTTGGGGAGGTAGACTCGGATGGTTCCTCCACCTCGGGGTGGATCCTCTGGACTGGTCTCCCCTGAGGAGGAGTAGGAGGAGGAGGTGGAGGACATGGTGAGAGGCAGGAGGGAATTGGGGGAGGGCAGGGGGGAAGGGAAGACACAGTACTTGGACACCAAAGCCTCAGGAGAGCTTCATGCACAGTGGGGTCCAGAGGAGTTTGTCCTTTACCTAGAACCTACATAAACACAAACAGAATATGAAAAAGTGCACATAGGTATGATAAAATTGATAATGCGCAGATTTTAAATACTTATATAAACATTAATATCATTAATTGGTAATTAATGTTAAAAGAATACTATAAATAAATTTTTGACAGCTCTCTTTAGGGGTCGCATAGCAGAAAATCTGCCTCCAATAAACCTCATTCCCTAGCATCCTCGTCTATCACACGAACCCTCTGTATCCCTCTCCTTCACAACATCCCCAAACCTTCCTCTTTTTTCTCCTTGCCTAGAAGCTCCATCTTCAACATCCTGTGTTCACCATCCCTCCTCTGCACATGTCCAAATCATCTCAGCCTTGGCCAACTTTGTCTTCAAACCGCTCAACCTGAGGGGTCTCTTGGATGCACTCATTTCTAATTTTGTCCATCATAGTCACTGCTAATGAAAATGTTAACGTCTCCAAACTATACATTATAGCAGCTCTCACTACCACCTTGTAAACACCTTTCAATCTTGCTCCAGTCTTTCTGTCACGAATCTCCCCTGGCACTCGTCTTCACCCTCTTTTTCCATTTCTTTTGGATAAAAATCAATTAAATGAGTAAGAGGGAGTGATATTTTCTGTCTCAACTACTATACAACACGCTAGTAAAAAGTTTAAAGTTCGGGAAAAATCACATACTTTGAATTTAAAGTGTTGTTGAAAACAACAGTTGTTTGATTAACCCAAACACTAAAACCTCGCGAAAGCTTTTTCCTGAGTTTTGAATTGTGGTGATACAACACTGTCTCATATACCGGTTAGCTTGTAATCCAGTGGCACCAACAACTAAGGTGTTCGCAAAGTTGCCTACAAGAGCAAGAACTAACTTTTTCTAAACGTTGTAGCTCATACTTGAGACCTGGCGAGCTTTGAATTAACACTGAAACAAACCGCTGACAAACAAAGTTGCACATTTGCTTAACAGTCGAAAGATGCTAACGCTAGCTCATATTAGCCCGGTAGCCTAGCATGGTTTGACTGCCTTGTAAAATGACATTTCGAGTTTGGGGAAGCCATGTTCCTCTTGGGGCGCGAGTTAATCGTCTCCGGCTAACTAGCTGACTGTCTTTCAAGGTAATTTGTAGTAAGGAGGTGCGAAGCGATATAATGCAAACATAATTCCTACAAAGCAAAGGAATCATAGTTTTCGGAAATTCCTCTTCGCTCAACCAGCTAGCAAACTAGCATAGCTAAGCATTAGCATTAGTTGGAACGGGAGAGATTATGTGGCTGCTTCAGTCACTAGCGCAGTTTACAGTTAAAAGCTTTAACGCTAGTCCCAGCCTGCTAAGGTTAGCAAACTTAGGGGTTTTACCACGGCGTCAGGCTGGTGCCTACTTAGTCTCTTTTCAGATATGCAGCGAATAATTTCTTTGACATGCTCAACACAGGACGGTCCAGATTTTGCTATGTAGTGCTTACGGTAACAGCAAAATCTCCTTTCGTCTCGGTGTTCTGAAACAGTTGGGATAAATAAAAAGTTAAACTCGTACCTGTAACGGCCATCTTGAATTCTCGCAATCTGGAGGCGAATCTGTCAAGAACTTCAGGGGAAAGCGGAAAAACTCCATAAATGCTCTATGCTCATTGGTCAACTTTTGTAGGCGCGTTCTTTCATTGGATAGAAGCTGCAATCCAAACGGTGGGAGCTGCTGTGTAACGATACATGTATACTACAGCAAGAGTATATACACCTGTGATTATTGTTCAGCGTTAAAACCGGTGGAAATGACAAATGTTCATCTGTTTTGTAATTATATTTTGATCACGAGTAAATTAATTAATTTTAAAAACTGCTACAAGATTGTACTAGTTCTACTGACACAAGTATAAATGCATACTAGTGCACTGTTCAGACACTTAACACGTATTTGCGGATGTGTCATTTTGGCAAATTGGTACTGAAAAAAGGATAAAAATCTCTGTGGTGAAACATTACTTTAAGAAGAGAGAGGCACAAAGGGTGACAAAAGAGTGGAGAAAGGCATACACAGGTGGAATACATTTTATGGTTTAATCTGAAAGAGACAGGAGACTGTAGTGGCAGGGGAGAATGTAGTTGAGGTAGCAGTCTGCAGAACGACTTCGGACATCAAAAAGAGGAATTGAGGAAAGGCAGAGGCAAGACAGACAGCAGGCCCAGCTGGAGGTGGGTCGAGGATGCAAAGGTTTTCATTGGAATGATCAGAGTGGATAAGATTAGAAAGGAGTACAGCCTGAGGGGCAGCTCAGGCTGAGCGTTTGGAAGACAAAGTTAGAGAAGCAAGGCTGAGATATTTTGGACATTTACAGAGTGACGGCAGATATGTTGGACAAAGAATGTCAGCCAGGAGCAGAAGACAAAGACCCGAAAGAAGAAGGCAGATTGGTGTAAAAATATATATATATTTTAAAAAAAAGAAGAAAAAAAAAAGACAGACACTCAATTGCAGATCAAGTAAACTCTTTATTACAAAACAGCATAAAAGTTAGAATAACCATATAGAATGCAATGCTTTATACTGTATATATAACCCTACAAATAGGGTTGTCATAAAAAACAAGGCTCAATCTACTTGAGCTCAGCTGTCCTATTCCTCATCACTGTAGACATCCAGAGCTGTTGACTACACTTGGACTTGTCATCCCTCGTTACGCTCCTTTAACAAAAATCACATATTATTTTATAATTCCAGACGATGACTCAGTTCCTATTCAATGCTAAGGAATCTTCTTTTCTTGGCTGTGTGTGTATATGCATGGTGACGCCACTCCACATCTGCGGTGCCCTCGTTCTCCAGGGTGCCTAGTTTGATCATATACACTAAATAGAAAGAGGATGTGGTGTTAATATTTAACGAGCCCAAAGAAAATTTGTACAGAGCAGAGGATAGTAATCCATTCTTTCTACAACTGGAGTTTCCCCTGAATGCTCTTACTTCCAATCACTTATAAATAAATCTTTTTTCTTCCTGGTGTTGCACATTAGTATACAATGTTCACAATGATTTATATTAAGCATTGAAGCTACATATTTTCACTATACATTTTTAAACTTCCAAAAACAAATCTTCCATATCAGATTTCTGATATGGATCAAGTAGTGACAGATGGAAAAACAAAGAATTTCCAGAGAAGATATAACCACGTCAACAATGGTTAATTCAGTCTCTGAACAGCGGTAACTTTCCATACTTACATTTCATTTCAAACCTAGGCCCTACTTCCGTCAGCTCTATGTTCTTGTGGTCTGTTTTCTTATAGGTGTGATGTCTGTTAAAAATAAATGCATCACATCTTACTCCTTAACCCAAATAGCATTTTGTTTATATGACATTTTCACTTTTGATGCTCACCTAAAAGAGATGAAGTCTTCTTGGTTGGCGAATGTGATCACACGCCTGCTGTCCTCCTTTGGCACTGGAAAAAGATACTTGAGGATATTGGATACCTGCGTGAGTAGAATTAATTAGTTGTACACACAAACAAGTGGTGAAAAAGAATATCCAAGGCATGTGCTGTCCAGCACTCACTCACTCACCCTCTTGCCGAGCCGTGAGGTGAAGTTGTGAAAAATGAGGTGGGGGTAGGCCTCAGACATGGTGCCTATGTCGGGAACATCGTGCCTCATTACCACGTTGTAAAGAGTGAAATAAGCTGTTGGGCCAAATGGCAAATGACACACCACCAGGCCATCTGTAAATATATAAGAACAAAAAAAAAACCAACTAAGCAAAATAACAAATATTATGGTCAATACTGAGAGTTAAAAAAAAAAAACCCAAAACACTCCATTATGAAATTTAAAAGTGTAGAGTTTTCATACTGGTAAAGAAACAGTGTTTGTTTCTCTAGTGTTGACCTAATGTGAAGACTACAGGGCAGCTAGGAGGAAAAAAAAACAGCGATGCACATGTGCAATGGATGTATGAACAAGCTGTACAATGTGGTCTGAAACCACCAACCAGTTTTAGCACTGTTGGTGGATGTTGTGCATACAGAACACAAGACTACATAGTCCTTTAACTCTTTACCCCATGAAAGCTGAGTGGGAGTAACCATTAAAGCTCTACTGAACTGAACATTTCTGTCATATTTCAGGCCTGCCTGTAGAACAAAATGACTGAGTGTGGGGTTAATGAGGGTGGACTTTGTAGCTAAATGAATAAGTGAATAAAGCGAGTATACCTGGCTGTCCTCTTGTCTCATGCACGATGACGAGGTCAGTAACACTGTTAGCTTTGCAGGCTCGTACCAATGCAGGGATCTCATGATTTCCTCTGTTCATTCGCTGGGCCCCAGGGAACATCAACTTTACCTCCTGAAATCACATACAAGATGGGCTGCATGTATTATTCTCAACTCAATTTTTAATGTTCATGGTCTACATTGCTTTTTTAAAAATATATAAAATCTGAACCCCAGTTTGTTCTCAATAGCTAGGGCAGTGCCTTATACACCATCACTGTGTATTTGTGTCGCTAAAAGAGAGCAAACATTTCAGAAGACAGAAGAGTTTACCACCGACCACAAGCCTCAAGAAAAACTCAGAACTAAAGCAAGGCATGCAATATGTGGCCAAATTAGGAAAAGCAGCACAGAAGAGGTGTGTGCATGTCAGTGACAAAGTGTAAAAAGTCACACATCTGCACAGATCACAAACTCACTAAGGCTACGTCCACACTAGCCCGGATAGATTTGAAAACGGCATTTTCATCTGAAAACGCTCCGCGTCCACACTAGCGTTTTCAGTCGTTTTCACAGTGTTGTGCGTCCACATTGAAGCGGATGAAAATGCTTACGTTCCCGTCCTGCGCATGCGCAAAAGCGAGTGAGAATTAAAGAATTTGAAGAAAAGCTATCTGGAGCATGTACAAACTAGAGATGGACCGATCCGATATTACATATCGGTATCGGTCCGATACTGACCTAAATTACTGGATCGGATATCGGAGAGAAATAAAAAATGTAATCTGATCCATTAAATATCACGAAAGCACCTCACAAAACTTGTGACATGGCGTAACTCAGCTCATAACCTTAGCACGTCGGAGCAGTATGCGTCACGTGATAGAGCGGCTGTGGCGTGCGAGACCTGTCGGCGGTCTGGTTGAGCATTTGGAGCCTTGCTACCAAACCGGCATTTCATCTCCGAGAAAGTTATCCCAGAGAGAAGTAAGGGTGTAAGTTCATCTCTGAATGTTTGTAAAGCATTCCCACGTTAAGCTTAACAACCGATATATGGAGCGACTGCCTCTTCCCTCTCCCTCCCTCTGCTGCTGCTACTTCAATCATGAAACTGATCAATGATCAGCTGATCAGCTTTTCTGTCGCGACTCCTTGTTTGTTTTTGGCCCACTTTGCACCAGAAAAAGGAAACCAGCAGCTTAACAACAACAGCACATTTAAGCTTGATAAGCTGTTGTTAGAATTTATTTGTGTGGATGCCCTCAAAGGCATCCACACTATTGAGTTCCTGTTTCTCTTTATACTTTATTATTATTCTAGTTGCTCCGACCTTTGCTGGTTAACTACTCCCTCAGTTTTCAGCCGATTTTCATCATTCAAACTTTGAACTGCTCCGCTCCCTCTGCTGAAGCATGCTATATCTTTTGGTGCTCATAACTTTTATACTTTTTGAGATATTAAGCTTTTTATGCCAGTTTTTGGCCCATTTTGCTGAGTGGGACCACATTATCAGTGTGATCACAAGTTTTGCTTGCCAGGCTGAGCCATGTTTTAGCTCAGTGAGATGAGCTGCTGTTCTCAGACTGGGAGGCCCGGGTTCAAATCCCGCTTATGGCAACATTTCTTTCAGTTAACAGTTAAACTTTTTTAACTCAATTTCAACTTTTTCACCCCTTTTCAGCAAAATTTTCAGTTTTTTCACCACTTTTCAGCACAAACCCCAGCTTTTTCAGCTATTTTCAGCAAAAACATCTTTTCAGCAGAATTCTGAAAAGAGTTCTGCAGAACTCTTTTGCAGAACTCTTTTCAGCAGAAATTCTGCTGATTGAACTCTTTTCAGCAGAATTTTCAGCCCAAATTCTGCTTATTCACCTCTTCTGCAAAATTTTCAGCCTTTTTACCTCTTATTAGCACAAATCTCAGCTGTTTTCAGAAAAAACTCTTTTGAGCAGAAATTCTGCTGATTCATCTCTTTTCAGCGCAACTTTCTGCTTCTTTACCTCTTTTCAGCAGAAATTCTGCTGATTCACCTCTTTTCTGCAAAATTTTCAGCCTTTTCTCCTCTTATCAGCACAATTCTCAGCAGCTTCTGCTCATTTCAGCAGAATTGTCCGTCTCTCCACCTCTTCTTTGTGAGAATGAGTTTGACTCATTGAGAGTGACTTTGGCTCAGTGAGATGAGTAGCCGCCTTGAGACTAGGAGGGCCAGGTTCGAATCCTGCTCATGGCAAAAAAAAAAATTTTCACCACTTTTCAGCAACAATTTCTCTGTCTTTACCCCTTTCAGTAGAATTTTTTGCTTTTCACCACTTTTCAGCAAAAAAACTTCTGCTTCTTCACCTGTTTTCAGCAGAATTTTCAGTTTCTTCACCGCCATATAACTTTTTGCAAGTTTTCAACTTTTTCAGCTTTTTCAGCAGGCAACTTCAGCGTTAAGGCATCCACACAGCATTTTCGCAGGAAATGCAAATTTTTCTAGTTAATATTACTTTCTACACCAGGATCCTTTTCTACGTAGCTGACAGCTGGTAACTGTGCAGGGGCGGGTCTAGCAAAGTTTAGCCAGGGGGGCAGGTAGGGCATTAACAGGGAAAGGGGGGCACAAAGACATACTTTTCTTTCTTATTCTCTTTTAAAATGTCTAGCTTTTAATAAATAATTATCTGAATCTTACACCCAAAGTTTTAATCTGATGTAAAATGTATAGAAGTCCATTACTGTATATAGTAACTATTAAGTCTAATATATACCCTAGTAAGCTATAGTACTTTTTCCTTTGGGAAGGTACCATCTGTGCAGTCTGCAATTCTGTTGAAGAAAGATGTTGAATCTATTTAATTATTGTTGAAAAATAATTGATTTCTATCCATTTTTTAAAACACGTGCGTTAAATTAAAGTTGATTACATCGATTAAGCATCACGAGGCGGAGGGTGGGGGGTGGTTCCCTATTTTTTTTGCTGGGAGTTGCCAACCCTGTTAGTTAGGTTGCTTAATATTTCTGCTAAGTACTCTTTAAAATACCAGAATAGGAAGGATGGTGTAGGTTTAAGTTTATTAGATTTATCAGTACTGGTGAACTGAAATATTTTGGGTGCAGTGTATTTTTTGCATACAGGTTTAACAGAATAGCTTTTGAAATGTATGCGTTTTCGAGAGCGTTTTCAAAACGCTGCGTTTTTCCTTGAGGAAAGCGCCATCTCAGTGTGGACGGGAGACCAAAACGGAGAGAAAACGATGCGTTTTCAAACAAAAACACATTAGTGTAGGCTACGTCTACACCGGATAAATTTGAAAACGGCGTTTTTTGTCTAAAAACGCTCCGCATCCACACTATTGTTTTCACTCGTTTTCAAAGAGTTGTTCATGCACACTGAAACAACCTAAAACTCTTACGTTCCAGTACTGCGCATGTGTGTAAAGTAAGACGATTCAACCTGCGTCATTTCTGTCTGCCATTTATTTACTTTCCGGCTCTTTGAAACATTGTGGCAAAATGTTGAGGAAAAGCACTGAGTTTTTTAAATGGACTGAGAATGACGTGGAGTTATTGCTGTGAGTAACACAAAAGTACAAAGTTGCAAAAGCGAGTGAGAATTAAAGAATTTGAAGAAAAGCTATCTGAAATATGTACAAACTGATAATAATCTTTAGTAGGGCTGTCAAAATTGAGAGCAAACAAAACAACTGCTGTATAATGCCCTCCGCTATCTTAGTTTAATTGGTCACATGACTGCATCATATGACTAAAATGCATCACCGGTTTGCCACGTGAAAACTGCGTTTTCAAATGTATCCGCTTTGGAGAGTGTTTTCAAAAGCTCAGTTTTCCTTGACCAAAAACGCCGTCTGTGGACGGAAGGCCAAAACAGAGAGAAAAAGATGCGTTTTCAACGAAAATGTATTAGTGTGGACATGGCCTAAAGCACATAATACAAATCACTATGGGGTCTGACAAACTACCCGAATCTGTCAGAACTATGGCCCCTTTTCCATTAGTACCTACTTGGCATGGTTCGCCACGGTTTTCAGGGTTTTCCATTTAAGTCACAGTACCTGGCAGCAGGTACTTTTTTAGTATCTACTTGCCCTGGGTTCCAAACGATCTGAGCAGGTACTAAAATGTGATGTTGTCAGGCTGCATGCCACCGATTGGCTGGTCAATAGCGTCACTTGATGAGTCATGAGAGTATCTTGTTCATGAAAATCAGAACCACCATTTTGGAATCCCGGCAACGAGGGAAATAACTACAAGAAACAACGCTGTGGTCCCCCGAGACTAGCGAAAAGTCACAGACTGAGCAGCAGGTATGTTCTTGCCTCGACGTCCACCTTTGCTGTAGCGTCCATGTCACATAGTAATTACTTTGTGGGACGCTCGGATGCTTTGCTATGACGACAGCCATGCATAACAGGTACTACCCGACTGTAATGGAAAACCAGTCGATCCGAGTCGATCCGAGTCGAGTCGTGGCGAGTCGATCCGAGAAGGTGCTAATGGGAACGGGGCTTATGAGTCTAACTAGCACAATGTAGCCACTTACAGGAGGCAACTGTCATTTCAATTTTATTAATATATCACACTTGCTGCTTCATGCCATCTTTTACTTTTTACTTACTGTATCATATCTAGGTGCTATTACAATATGGTTTTGTTATTTCTATAATATCTGCATATGATATGACAATAATATAGAGAAATCCACGACAATCAAATAACCCCTTATGAGCAAACACTTGGCGAAAGTGGGAAGGAAAAACTTCCTTTTTACAGGAAGAAACCTCTGGCAGCACCAGGCTCAATGAAGGGCTAGAGAATTGTTGGATTAAAAATTTGTTGTATCCTTCAAATAGTTTTGAAGCCTGTCAATAAAATGTATATCAGTATTTCTTACATTTTAATGTAAATGTCTAAGAACGCACCATGTAACGCCATATTTCTAAGTTAGCACTATTTGTACTATTTATTTTTTCATTCACAGGTCTCCATTTAAATTCTTTAATACTGGACCCTCCTTGGATTTAGACGTTGTTCTATATTTGGAAATTATTTTGTGTGTTTTCATTTTTCATCTGTAATATACAGAAACATCTATGAAAATCATCAAGAACCAGGGTTGAAATAACTGCACATGCCATTAAATATGTACTAACCTTGGCAAACATTTTGAGTCTGGAGCTTGGGTCTCTGGATGTAGTGACCATGACTTTAGGATCTTCTACTCCAGCCCATTTATACTCATCATCCACATGAGAGCTGACACCTGCACACACAAGAAAGCACCAAAATTTATGAGTGAACAAAAAGTGAGGAACACTGACAAAATGCTAGTAAGAATGCACAACACTTGCCTTCTGCCCCTTCGTCGTCATACTCCACTAGTTTCTGTAGCTCAAGAGCTTCTTTGCGTATCTCAGTGGGAAGGAGACGATTTTCTGCAGAGAAGTAAATGATGTTTTACACACTCGTGTGTGGTCAGAGAATTTTGGTGCCAACTCTGGTCAAGCAAAATGTAGTTGGAAAAAGGATCTTAAGGATCACCCCAACCTACCGTCGAGGGCACCCTTCAGCTTCTGCTTCTTCTCCTCTATTGTTCGGAGCCTGTCCTCCTGTGCCTTCCTGTACAGGTACTCCCGCCTCAGTCTCACCTCTCGACGCAGCTACGCAAACATTACACCATATTACTCCAAAAACAGGCCCCTTAACATAATGACATTACCTTGCAAAATGACAGTTACCACAATATCTGAACATGTCTACACATCTCACACAAGTTAGTGAGAAAACAAGACGAAATGTTAGAAATAACTTATAATCGTAAAAACTTAATACATAATGGCAAACATGTAAGTAAAAACACTGGACATATCTGAACAGGTCTACGGTTAAATCTCCCTACGTTAAAAATTTTACTTAAGTAAAAAGGAGAATTTAAATTGAATTAAGGTCACTTTGGACTGGTTCTTATATAGCACTTGTTAACTTGAGCAGTCAAAGTGCTTCATAACTCGAGCTTCAGCATCTTGCCCAAGGATACGTTGTCTGGACTGGAGTAGCCAGGAATCAAAGCAGCAACCTTCTGATTTGTAGAAGACCTGCTCTACTTCCTGAGCCACAGCCACCCCATAACATTAAGGATATAAAAGCAGTTACTCTAACTTGGATAAATTTTAAAATGAGGAAGCCACTAACAGTTCACTCAGCTCATTAACCCGGATTAAAAGGAATGAAAAGTAGCGCAACAATAGCAGCAACTTCATATAAACCCCTGGAGTTGGGAGTTAAACCCAAGACACTCTTTTTGGAATTGAAATTGATGAACAGACTCCTTAAACTGAGAAGAACAGAAGAGTCTGGATTTATTTCATTAAACTCTGTGACGTAAATGATCAAACAATTCTCAAAACCCCTGACATTTGCAAATAAAACCAACTTTATCTAAATTCTATTTTCAAGGCACCCAGACATACAAGTTCAGTTAAAACAAAAAAAGCACATACAGTGTCCCGTTAATTCACATTTAATAACCTACAGGGGTTCTCCCCTCACTGTTCTGTGTCTGGCAATCAAGATTGTATCTTCATTAGTCACATTTTAATGACACATTTGTAAGAATTCACTAAAGGTTATTACATGTAATTCTCAATTATTTCTTTCTGACACAACGAAAGTGAGCACAATATTCCATATTTCTGAGACCTGAGACTTTTTTTTCAAAGCAGGTTCCTGGAGAGCTGCTATCTTTGTTTTGATTAGAAAACTCACGCTTCTTGACCAACGAGCAAGTTATTTTTTTCACTCATTAGATAGGCTTCGTGGGTTTATTTTTCCTAGTTATACACCAGTCTGTGACGATACAGAAAATGCAGTTGGGAACGAAAACAAGCGTTTAAACAGTACTCTAGTATTTCAACAATACCAGTTAAAGAGCTTTACTGCTGTGCTCTATGGCTCTATGTGAATGCGTGCTAACACTCGGGTGGGGAAATACGCTCGGTACGTCCACCTTGAGCTGCGCTTCTGTGTCAGCTTCGACCTTTACCATCTCCTTTTAGTATCACACTAAAACACAAATTAACGCTCGCACAAACCTTACAATTTTTTACAACTTACCATGATGTGTTTATTGCTAGTAGCTAACCCACGCTACTCACATGGACACGGAGAGAGACGTACCTACAAGAGTTTGTGCCATTGGCTGAAAGAATGACCAATGGCAAACGTCGATACTGACATGTACTGTACTGTAATGACTCATTTTTCAAATTAAAAGCCAAAGAATTCTTTTTTTTCTTTCTCTTCTCTCTCTCTCTCTCTCTTTTTTTTTTTTACCGATAAACTTGTAACTGCTTCGCATATTCAGTGAATAAACAGACACATAAATCCGCCAGGTTGTTGTAAGAACGAAGATTCTCCCTTGAGGAGGTAATATGATTAAATCATCCCCTCACCATTACACCATGAAAGGCAGGCAACAACGCTGTGGCCAAATATTTCCTGCTATATGTCAGTTGCCATTAAAAGCACCTCTTCCTGTTGAATAAATTAGACTTGAGTATAACCAGATTCGGTGTTTGGATCATGCATATTCTGATTTCAGTATTTCTTTTGGCAACAGGTAAGCGTACACGTCATGATTACAGAGGACTTGAACTCATATCTTAGAGTTTAAATATTTGTTTTTGTAGATCATTGTAGTGCCTGACTGGGCCACTAACGGAAGTAGATTAAACTATCTAGTCCAAAACGGGTTTTAATATGGCATCAGTGCCATTCGGTATATCATGAAGGAAAATTATCTTCTATCATTTCGAGGTACACATTTTCTTTGGCATAATTACATTCAGTGATATTATTATTTAAAAACAGTGAGAAAGAATAAAACATAAACTATCAACTTGTACTTTGTCTTGTACTCTGTTCATGTGGGCTTTTAGAGTATTGGTATTGTATTACTTAGTACTGGTTATTACTAATATATATTAGTACAGGAGTATTAACAGGTCAGTATGAAACTGTATGGCTTAACAAAAACAAAAACAAAACATTCCTATTCAAATAAATATCTACGAGTACTGGAATGAAAATGAGTGAAAAACAACCAACATCAAGAGGAAAACTTTAGTAGACCCCCAGAAAGCCTGGAGAACTACTGATCAGGAGCATTTAAAAATTATTTCCACACCTAAACAATGTCACTGTGCAGGTACCTGTGAGGCATTGTTTTGGCAGAAGCTGACATGTCCTTATGAAGTGAAGTACAAGAGCCTTCCGAGGGTTTGGTGTCAGCAGAACTCTGCCGAGTGCTGCACCGGCCTCACCTTCAGTCACAGTGAACACTTGGTGGATGGAGGCAAACTAAAGGTGACCCAGGATGTGAGCTCCTTCACTGTGGAAGTGTTGGAGCCAAACCACAAACAAGGAGTGTACTGGTGTGGTTTGCTAAACAGAAATGGCACCATCATCAAGCTGGCTGAAGGCTACATCCACAACTGTAAGCATAAGATAATATTTCAATTTTATATGCATGTTAAGCTTTCATAATTTTAAAAATTACAAAAGGTGATGTTCTAATATGAGTATTTATGAGAATCATAGGTTTTCTATGACTGTAAGCCCAGTTAAGATTTGGGACTGTTACTCAGCTCTTTGTGTTAACTTGGATTTCAGGGAATATTTCGTGATTTTGCACACCACAAATTTTAGTTAGTTAGAATAACATAAATTAATAATAGGCTAGCTGGTAAACATAACTAGCCATATATTAATCTCTGGAGATGGTGGAGACCAAAGCGGACACCGTGTTTGTGTTGCAGTGTGTCAGCTGGTTGTGCAAACAGATATTAAAACACTAACAAGTCAGTAGTTTCCCTGTTCTAGTGCAAGAAAGGTAGATAAGCAAGTAAATGTCGATATAGTGCTCATGGGCTGCACTACATGTATACAAACCACATGCTTTTTCTGGAACCCCCTGCAGCCACTGCTTCATATATCTGGAGTTTCATTCGCTGGATTCTGCTCCCTCTTCTGCCCATGGTAACCACATTTACCTGCATGTACCTGAAAAGTAAGATATTTTTATACTTCACCACAACAGACATACAATTATTGCACTGAAGCTAAAGTTAGAAAGACTTTCACCCAAGCTGTGTGACACAACTACATGAAGTATAAAACTTAGAAAACATCTATCTATCCATCCATCTTGTTCTCATTCCTTTCAGATTATAATTCAATTCAATTTTATTTATTCAGCACCAAATCACAACAACAGTGGCTTCAATGTGCTTCATATTGTAAGATAGACCCTACAGTAATACATACAGAGAAAAACCCAACAATCACATGACCCCCTATGAGCAAGCACTTTGGCGACTGCAGGAAGGAAAAAAGCCCCCTTTAACAGGAAGAAACCTCCGACAGAAACAGGCTCAGGGAGGGGCGGCCATCTGCTGTGACCAGTTGGAAAGAGAGAAGGAAGACAGGAGCACAACAACAACGCAGCAATTTATTGGATTTTGAGAGTTAAAATTTATACATGTTAACTTTTAGTGGAGCTTAGAGCTGTTGATATATTAGAAACAAAGAAAACAAAAAGAACTGTTTTACAACATTATCATTCATGTATACACAATATTTTTAAGAATCACTGTAATTTTGGCACCTCTACAGATTATGTGGGATGAGAACTTTTAAAAGATGCAAATATGTCTTAAATGCCTGAATGGGGTGGATGTAAGTCAGGAGGTAGAGGAAGGTTGGTGGTTCCCTGGCTGCTACAGTCTGCATGCCAAAGCATTCTTGGGCAAGACACTAAACCACAAGTTACTTTCCAGTGTATGAATGTTAAATAGAAAGCACTCAAAAAAACGTGCTGAATTAAAATACAAAGATATGGAAAAAGAATGAGAACAAACCCCCAAAACCTCTAAAATTCAAAACTTGGGGTCAACGACCCAGAGACCTGACAGACATGACAGCTGAAAATGAAATAAAGAATATGTTTGATGAAAATTAGTCACATGAAATCTAATTTTGCACATTCTGGATTCAGGTCTTTCACCATCAGCTGTAGAGACAGGCCTTGTGTTTTATGTGTTACTGTTCATTTATGTTCTTCACTTCTAATGAGTCCTTCAGATGATAAATAATGGTAAGGGAAGCTATTTGCGCTGCAGTACTATACGAGATGAACCATTTTGCAATGTAAGAATTTTAGCTCTTGTTTTAATATTTCATAAATAATAAACAATGGTCACTGCATCGTGCTGTAGCATGTAACCATGGTGGGTTCACTAAACTCTAACTTTTCTTTCACAGCAACACAAAAACACCTTTTTAAGGTAAAACCTCCCACACCTTGAAACATTTAAACAGCATGAAGAGTTACAGGTGTTACATCTTTTTCTGGTCTTCCCTCAGAAAGCAGATGGACTTTATGACGACGTGGGTATGACCAAAGCTGTGACTGAGCAGGAGTATGAAAATACAGAATCTCTGCTGTGAAATGCAGGCACGAGGAGCGTTGGCAGAGTCTTTGGAATAATTTAATTATTCAATCTGAAATTATAATCAATTAGTGAGAAAAAACAACAGTTAAATTACAATTGCCAATGAAAATGTTCGATTCAAATAATTTTTTTTTAGTATAGTAACAATTCACAGCAGGAGTGGCTTCATAGCTCTGTCTATTGTTAGCCAATACATATGCTTTTCACAAAATGTCCAACTATAAGCTGGCTAATGTTAAGCAAAGAGTTTCTTTGCACTGTTTTGAAGCCACCAGGGGTTGATACCTGTGGTTGTGAAAAGACTTTCTCTGGAAGTCTGTGGGAAAATGGTCCTCAGACTTAACTGTTGGCACTTTTCTGATTAGTCTATAGACTCAGCCATTCATTTCGAGTCATACTGAATAAAACTTCATTTTTGTCCCAAATTACAGATTCTGATTTATTTTGATGGTAATATATTTCAAAAACTATTTGATATATGAAGCTAGAAGTTTGCAGCAGTCATTATATATGCTCAAACCTTGGACCATAAAGTTTTTTTTTTTAAATGGAAAATGGAGGTAGTCCAGCAAGAAATGTTCTAAAAATATGCTGCTTTGAGATGGAATGACGCGCCAAAGTCCAAAGAGTGTCAGCGACCTCTTCTTTAATATTTTCTTAAGTTTTCTCAAACATTTTCACTTTAACTTTGGAGAACATCCACAGATTGTTTACAAAAGATTTTGGCACTCATGTTACTCATTGGTTAGTGAAGCAGTATGTTATAATTCAATTCAATTCAATTTTATTTATATAGCGCCAAATCACAACAAAAGTCGCCTCAAGGCACTTTATATTGTACAGTAGATAGCACAATAATAAATACAGAGAAAAACCCAACAATCATATGACCCCCTATGAGCAAGCACTTTGGCGACAGTGGGAAGGAAAAACTCCCTTTTAACAGGAAGAAACCTCCGGCAGAACCAGGCTCAGGGAGGGGCGGCCATCTGCTGCGACCGGTTGGGGTGAAAGAAGGAAAACAGGATGAAAGACATGCTGTGGAAGAGAGACAGAGATTAATAACAGATATGATTCGATGCAGAGAGGTCTATTAGCACATAGTGAGTGAGAAAGGTGACTGGAAGGGAAAAACTCAATGCATCATGGGAATCCCCGGCAGCCTACGTCTATTGCAGCATAACTAAGGGAGGATTCAGGGTCACCTGGTCCAGCCCTAACTATATGCTTTAGCAAAAAGGAAAGTTTAAAGCCTAATCTTGAAAGTAGAGATAGTGTCTGTCTCCCGAATCCAAACTGGAAGTTGGTTCCACAGAAGAGGGGCCTGAAAACTGAAGGCTCTGCCTCCCATTCTACTTTTAAATACTCTAGGAACAACAAGTAAGCCTGCAGTGCAAGAGCGAAGTGCTCTAATAGGGTGATATGGTACTACAAGGTCATTAAGATAAGATGGGGCCTGATTATTTAAGACCTTGTATGTGAGGAGCAGGATTTTGAAATCAATTCTGGATTTAACAGGAAGCCAATGAAGGGAAGCCAAAACAGGAGAAATATGCTCTCTCTTTCTAGTCCCTGTCAGTACTCTTGCTGCAGCATTTTGGATTAGCTGAAGGCTTCTCAGCGAGTTTTTAGGACTTCCTGATAATAGTGAATTACAGTAGTCCAGCCTGGAAGTAATAAATGCATGAACTAGTTTTTCAGCATCACTCTGAGACAGGATATTTCTAATTTTAGAGATATTGCGCAAATGGAAGAAAGCAGTCTTACATATTTGTTTAATATGTGCGTTGAAGGACATGTCCTGGTCAAAAATGACTCCAAGGTTTCTCACAGTGTTACTGGAGGCCAAGGTAATGCCATCCAGAGTAAGAATCTGCTTAGATACCATATTTCTAAGATTTTCAGGGCCGAGTACAATAACCTCAGTTTTATCTGAATTAAGAAGCAGAAAGTTAGCGGCCATCCAGGTCTTTATGTCTTTAAGACATTCCTGCAGTTTAACTAATTGGTGTGTGTTACCTGGCTTCATGGATAGATAGAGCTGCGTGTCATCTGCATAGCAGTGAAAATTTATGCTATGTCTTCTAATGATGTTGCCTAGGGGAAGCATGTATAATGTAAATAGAATTGGTCCTAGCACTGAACCCTGTGGAACACCATAATTGACCTTAGTGTCTGAAGAGGACTCTCCATTTACATGTACAAACTGGAGTCTATTAGATAGATATGATACAAACCACTGCAGTGCAGTACCTGTAATACCTACAGCATGTTCTAATCGCTCTAATAGGATATTATGGTCAACAGTATCGAACGCAGCACTAAGGTCTAGCAGGACAAGCACAGAGATGAGTCCACTGTCAGAGGCCATAAGAAGATCATTTGTAACCTTCACTAAAGCTGTTTCTGTGCTGTGATGAGCTCTGAAACCTGACTGAAACGCTTCAAATAAGCCATTCCTCTGCAGATGATCAGTTAGCTGTTTGACAACTACTCTTTCAAGGATTTTTGATATGAAAGGAAGGTTGGAGATTGGCCTATAATTAGCTAAGACAGCTGGGTCTAGAGATGGCTTTTTAAGTAAAGGTTTAACTACAGCCAGCTTGAAGGCCTGTGGTACATAGCCGATTATTAGAGATAGGTTGATCATATTTAAGATCGAAGAATTAATTAATGGCAGGACTTCTTTGAGCAGTTTATAAAAACCTGAGCTGAGGACATCACGTATTTATTACCTGTTAACTTGTAACTTCTACTCTAATAATAATAACCATAATTTACAACCTGAAATTTATGTTTTGATCAAAATGACCTGAAACTGGTGACTGAGCCCATAATGTCATCAGGAATGTTTTTCTGATGAAGCATAGCATAACAGACTTCCATAATATCGAAAGCCACTTCGCATTAATAATGCACTTTTTAGTCCCATTAGTGTTGTCTAACCTATACTTGTAACATCAGCCAGCTTAACGCATTACATAATAACTTTGCTAAAAACCTATGTAGGGTCTTTACCTTACAATGTGAAGCAGCATAGTGAGAACACAGTTGCTGTACTATACTGTCATGTTTAGGGCAACTAGTAACTCGTTACATGTTAAAAGTACATAACCGTCCAAGTCACGGTGTTTGTTTGCCCTCATTGTTAGACCGAGTGTTCAATTCAATTCCATTTTATTTATATAGTTCCAAATCACAACAGCAATTGCTTCAAGGGGCTTCACTATGACGAGACACACACATCTTTTTTTTAAATTTTTTTTTTATGAAGAAATAAGTTTGCATTTATTGGACAAACCAAACATAAGCAAACTCACACATAGTGTAAAGATGGACCATGTCATGGGGTGACAAATGAAGGGTTTCATTCCAAAATGCCGTACAACCATTAGGACGAAAAAACGCAGTATTTTAAAGGGCACATCATTCATTCAGAAATCTTATTACTTTAGTCACAACAACCCCCTAACGGAGCTTTGCTGTATTTATTTCATGGAGATGCCATTATTCCCACATGCTGTACATTTCATTTTGGAACAAAGCTCTTCAAATATATCTTTTTATTTTTACACTTTTTACATTCTTTTCTTGCTGTACATTTTAAGTCTCATGCTTTGCTTGAAACTGTGCTGTCAGCATTTATCCTCAATCACATGACGAGAGACAATAAAAAGAAGAGCATACAGTATTCAGGATCAATGCTGCATAGTTTCAACTTTGGAATAACACAATTACCTTTTTGTAAACTGTGTGTATATGTGATGGAAAACCATATTAAACCTGTCAAAAGAATACATGCGATGTATCTTGGAAGCTTCACTTCTTTGAAACATTTCAGTATTGGGAGATGATGCATGTCATCAAGAGTCCATCAAGAGCTGCTGAAATAAAGAAATAATGTGTGAAAGGTGGAGCAGTTCATATCATCGCAGAGTTTCTTAAGAAGCTCTGGCAGTAAACCACTGCATGATGGAAAACAGGAAATGGATGACAAATATCAACAGATGTGACTCGACAAAAAACAACAACTAAAACAAGCAAACAAAAAAACCCCTGCATGAGCTTTTAGGAAAGTCTGGGCACAAAAACATGCAAAGAAAACAACAAAATGGAAGCAATAAATAAAGAAAAAGTCCTGGGAATGTTAACAAAACTCCACTGAGAGTGACACCAAAGCAAAGGACCGAGTCACTGCAATCTTTTAACAGAATTTAAAGATGATACAGATCCACCTATAACAAAAGGCTAGGACAACATTCTTAATCTGACCGAGCTAGCCAACAGTTTACAGTAAGAACACTTGAAATGGTTCACGAGGACAGCTGCACATCATTCCCTTGTAGTAAACCTCCGTTAAGGCAATCGGAAAACAGGAAGAGAATTTAGCACTGGCTGAAGCAGAGAGAGTGGGACAGAAAACCTGTAGCAGCCATTGTGATGTGTGGAGAAAATGTTATATTCAAAGCAGCGTCAGCAGGTGACTGAAGCAAAACTGTTATTACAATGAGGTTCAGAGTCGTTATGGACTGCGATAAAACAATATTGACGTCTTTCACTGCGGTCAAGCTTACGCTTCAATTCACGCAGGTTAGAACGAGCCAACTCACAAGTTCTTTTCTCACTTTGTCTTTTTTAAGTGAGACTTTAATCATTGGCTCTTCCTAAACTACACAAATCCCTCTAACCTATCAGAGAACCACACACAGCTTGCTTTTATGTGGAAAAAAAAAAACTGTGAGAGTCATGGACGACTCAAAGCAGATTCATATGTAATTCAAATGTATTGAGATGCAACTCTGTGGGAACTTCGCATTACTGTTTGGTGGTGATGTCTTGATAACATCAGTCACTTGCAGATACTTTTCTGGAGCTTCCAGTTAGTGTGATGTTTCAAATCAGTATGCAGAAGTGGCAGTGAGGCTTCAGACTGCTTTAAATGCTCCATTTCAGACATTTTTTAGCCACAGCCCTGGCCCTGCTTGACCTTCTGTCCGTATAAGATCAGTAAGGAGAAGATGTACACGGTGTACAAGATTTACAAGTCTAAAGAGCCAATCAACAGTTGAAATGAGAAACACTTTAGACAATCATGTTCTTGCACTGACGCAGGGACACAGTAGAGGTTTGTAACAGCTTTATTTGCTGTGCTGTAGATGTGAGTAGTAGCAGAGTCGCGGCTCTCTCCCCAGTCTCAAAGTGGTTTTTAAATAAGCTCCCAGATCCGATTCAAGATGGCTGCTGAGTTGAGAGATTTGCTTATTGAAGGCCTTTGTTAACAGCTCCTTCTAAAATACATACAGCTAAGAACACAGATTAGAAGGTGCTCCTGTTTTCAAAATAACCATCAACTTACTCCCACTGCTCAGGGAGAAGGAGCAAAAGCTGCTGTTAAAGGAAGCTCTGGAAAACAATCGCTGCTGTTCTTACTCTCAGAGAAGAAAAATCTGCAAGCAAGACGGCACCAGAAACCTACCAAACAGATCCCACTGAGATGATCTTGCTTAATAATAACAATTTAATAATAACATAAGCACAAAGAGCCAATGAAAGTTACTTACAGAAGAACCTAATGTTGAGTTAAACACAGAGAAGGCCATGAGAAAGAAAAATATCCAGTTTCGGATTCAGCCAACTTTGCAAGGACGATAAACTTTAGGAGTGTGAGAAAACAGGAAGGCGCACTTAAATCATCTAAATTCTCCTTCAGTGTTCATATTTAGACACAAGACTAAAGTTACCATTAACCATTAAGCCCAAGAAACAAAGAGAAAGAACACTGTGGATTCTTTAAGAAGTCACTTCTCACTCTGAGCATGCTCTCAGTTATTACACCAACCACACCAACATTCAGACTAAATGGTTAAGCTTATTTACAGCAGCTGGTTCGTGGAGTGGATGATGTCAAATAAAACCTTCTTCAAACATATTTAAATGCTTCAGAGTACAAAGAGCTGAGCTGCGGCCACCTTGATCATCATATTTCTGTTACCACTCACTACAGTACGTGTGGGTGTCCCAGCCTGTTCTTATTGGTTGGAACGGAAGTGACAGCACAGGGGCAGATGGGAAAAAACAAACGTAATATACAGTTCAAACGTAGCAGAGTCCTGGCTTATTTTACCTGGGTGCTGTTAGCCTTGTATACAGTGTATGGCTTGGATATGCTGCTTTATGCACATACAAGTCAAACCACCAACAACCCTGTGCCCTGGCACTCTTCTGCAGGAGCTCTTATAGCTCTTCATAATCGCCGTCATCTCTTTTGATTGATGCTGCCCCGCCGCCCAGAAAGTCCTCCAGCTCGTCCACTTCGGTTTTCTTGGTCCTGGATTTCTTTTTCTTTTTCTCCTTCTCATCGGGTGCTGCAGCTTCATCCTTTTCCTTTTTCTTGTGTTTGTGTTTCTTCTTGCTCTTTTCATCCTCCTGTAAGTGACGGCACACAGTTTACTGTAGAACACGCCGGCAGAACCTCAAACGCTGTTCACGACATAAAAAACTGAACTTTTCTATTTCTGTTTAGTTCACTTTCATAGCAAAACAACAAAATCCTTTTAATAAAGGAAAAAAAACCCCTGCAGTTTGCAGACTTGCAGTTTAAAAGACTTTAATCAAGTTTGGAGTCTGAAGCGCCTGACCCCTCACTGGTGAGTGTGTTAGACAAGAATGTCCACTCATTATGTCTTTGAATTTTCATTCAAATCTTTCTAAATAATCATTTATCATTTTACATACACCTTTGTATTCCTCTGTATAACAGCAGCAATGTCTCCACACTATCCTCTTGCTCATCGACCGTCACCACAGCTCAGTACCAGGCATTCAATTTTTAACAGATATTCTATGCTCGATGGTCAATGAGAAAAACGGCTTCATTTCTCTCCTTTAGACACAAAGTACTTACAGTATGTAATATCAACAAAAAGTTTACCTCTTTGCTCTTCTTCTTCTTTTTCTTCCTTTCCTTGGAGGAGTGTTTGCTTTCTTTCTCTGAAAGAGGAGCACATGCATACAGCGCTCTCACAAGTGGTGAACAGCTGATGGAGTCATTTTAAATACGTTTTATGTTGAAGTTAAGTTTCTTAACAAAACCAGCAGAACAGACTATTTCAAAAAGGACAATTGTTTTAACCATGTGTCCAAAGCTTAATAACATGAAAAAAATTACATCCTTGCTTCTAAATTCAGATAAAATCGAGGTTACTGTAATCAGCCCTAAAAATCTTAGAAATATGGTGTCTAGACAAATACTCTGGATGGCATTACCCTGGCCTCAGTTAACACTGTAAGTAATCTTGGACTTGTTTTTGACCAAGATATGTTCTTCATATACATATTAACTAAATACGTGAGACTACTGTCTTACTTTGCAAAATTAAAAATCCTGCTGTTTCAGAGTGATGCTGAAAAACTACTTCATGCATTTATTACTTCTAGGCTGGATTATTGTAATTATGTGTCCTAAAAACTCCCTGAAAAGCCTTTGGTTGATCCAAAATGCTCAAGCAAGAGTACTGACAGGAACTAGCAAGAGGGAGCATATTTCTCCCATACTGGCTTCTTTTGATTGGCTCCCTTAAATTCAGAATGTGATTTAAAATTCTTCTCATCACGTACAAGGTCTTGCATAATAAGGCCACCCCAGCAGAGCACTTCGCTCTCACACTGCAGGCTTACTTGTTGTTCCTAGAGTATTTAAAAGTAGAATGGGAGGCAGAGCCTTCAGTTTTCAGGCCCCTCTTCTGTGGAACCAGCTTCCAGTTTGGATTTGGGAGACATACACTATCTCTACTTTTAAGATTAGGCTTAAAACTTTCCTTTTTGTTAAAGCATATACAGTGGAACCCCGACTTACGAATACCCCGTTTAACGAAAAATTCAAGTTACGAAGGCACTTAACGGCAATATTTCTTCCCGTGTTACGGCAAAATGCCCGCGTAACGAAATCCGCTGGCTCTGATTGGCTGAGCCCAGAATGGCTACAATACCCACAATGCCTTCCGAATCATGTGACAACCCCTTGGCTTTCGTACTTGCGCTTCGCTGTTCCACTTGAACGACGTACTGTTGTTGCCGTTAGTAATTAGCCTATAGCCTATCGTTCACTCAAAAGGCGCGATGGGTGCTTCGACTTACGAAAATTTTCGACTTACAAAAGACCCTCGGGAACAAATTAATTTCGTAAGTCGGGGTTCCACTGTACTGTATTTAGGGCTGGATCAGATGACCCTGAATCCTCCCTTAGTTATGATGCAATAGGTGTAGGCTGCTGGGGGATTCCCATGATGCATTAAGTATTTCTTCTTCAGTCACCTTTCTCCCACAGTATGTGCTTACACACCTCTCTGGATTTAACAATTAGTTAATATTAAACTCTGGCTTCTTCCTGTGAAAAGGGAGTCTTTCCTTCCCACGTTCGCTGAACGCTTGCTTATAGAGGGTTGTCTGACTGTTGGGGTTTTCTTTCTGTTATTTTGGGGTCTTTACCTAACAATATCAAGCGCCTTGAAGTGACTGTGCAATATGAATTGAATCTAAGGGGTTCTGTTGACCCTTTGATTTGATTAGAGTGTTTATCTTTTTGTTTTTATGTGTAGAAATATATTTGTAACTGGCTTCATGCTTATAGTGAATATGGTTGTTTGTTGTGTTCTCCTTGTGCTAGGTTTGTGACCAGTTCCGCAAACTAAAAATAAAACGAACAGTTTTATTTTTTGTTTTCTGTTTTGGGATAAAAATTCTGTTTACAAAATTTAGACTTATTAAATCTACACTTATTCTACACTTATTAAATTAAGTAATTATTATTTATTTATTTTAGGAATAATACATAACTTCTATTTTTTGCATTCAACATTTTAAAAACCCTGCAGTATTAAATATTACTCTTAAGAGCAGTAGTCACAGCTCATCAGCTAATCAAATGTGGAGTTACATCGACAAGTATTTCTGGAC
Source organism: Oreochromis niloticus (assembly GCF_001858045.2). Lineage (NCBI taxonomy): Eukaryota > Metazoa > Chordata > Actinopteri > Cichliformes > Cichlidae > Oreochromis > Oreochromis niloticus. The sequence continues at coordinate 3,331,222 of NC_031977.2, read as the reverse complement.
TTGCCTTCCTGATCCTCGCTGCTCTCCTTGGTTGCAGGAAGCTCTTCTTGGATCCCGAGACCAAACAGGTCAGTGTCGTCCTTGGGTTTGAAGGTGATCACAGTGGGTTTTAGGGGTTCTGGCACCTTAGCTAACTGCATGTCATCATCAGAGAGGTCAGACAGAAGCTCATCCCTGACTGGAAATGTATCCTGCATTCAAAAGGGATGCAAATGTATATTCACTCAAGAAACAGAACAGAAAAGTTTTAATTCACTTTTTGTCTATTTAATTTCTGTTGCAGATTTTGCTTTCCAAATCTGTGACCTGAACTGACCTCACAGTGGAAGTATCTTGGTTTACCTTTGCAATTTTAGGTGTGTCTGATGCTTCAGAGTCAAAGTCCGGGTCATCCATGACAAATGAAAGCATCTGCTGAGCCACAGGAGCCTCAGGGTCTGTGTCAGAGTCCTCTGCTTTGGGCGTGTTTCCCTTCTTCTTGCCTTGGTGTCGGGCTGGCTGCTCTGCTGCAGGAGTTAAAGTTAGGGAGATGGGTGGTGTGGTTTGGCCCTGGGGATCTGGAGCTTTAGATGCCACCTTTGGTTTTGTGATCATAGGCCTGATTAAAAGAACACGTAAAAAAAACAAAAAACATATCAGATCACAATGCTGCATATTTACACTGATATGTACTGGGTTATGCGTTAGGAATGCCACATCGTTTACACATCAACCTACAGTGGGATAAATTCAAAGACACCTCAAAAATCAAAGTGAAAAAGTGATGCAGCAGGATAATCCACTTTGCCAAAATTTCATTGCAAAAATGGTACTCAGTAGTTTGTATGGCCCCCATGTGCTTGTATGTACGGGGTGGCTGTAGCTGTAGGTCCGCCACCAATCAGAAGGTCGGTGGTTCGATCCCAGGCTGCCTCCTGGCTGCATGCCAAATATCCTTGGGCAAGATACTAACCCCATGTTTGCCTACTGGTGGTGGTCAGAGGGCCCGGTGGCACCAGTGTCCGGCAGCCTCGCCTCTGTCAGTGCGCCCCAGGGCAGCTGTGGCTACAATGTAGCGTGCCATCGCCAGTGTGTGAATGTGTGTGTGAATGGGTGAATGACTGAATGTAGTGGGTTTGGGGTCCTTAGGGACTGAGTAAAGCGCTATAGAAATGCAGGCCATTTACCATTTTACCATTTATGTATGTGTGACAACATCGGGGCATGCTCCTAGTGAAACGACAGCTGATGTCTCAGGACCCACTGCACCAGTGTAGGGTCTGACAGTGGGTCTGGTCATTTCAACATGATACCTAGTGTCACTCAGGGTGCCAGTGCCTAGCCTATAGCCTATAGCGGTCTGTGCGTCCCTCCATTGATATGTCCCCCCGACAATACCAAACCAGTCAAGTTTAACGATGTTACAGACAGAATAACGTTCTCCATGGCTTCTTCAGACTGTTTCAAATCTGTCACATGTGCTCAGGGTGAACCTGCTCTCGTCTCTGAAAAGCACAGGGTGCTAGTGGTACAGTTTCTGGTATTCTATGGCAAATACCAATCGGGCTACATTGGTACACAGGGCCCAACTAAAGGATGTTGAGCCCTCAGGCCACCCTCATGAAGTCTGTTTCTGATGATATGTTCAGAGACACTGACATCAGTGGCCTGCTGAAGGTCATTTTGTAGCTCTGACAGAGCTCACCCTGTTCCTCCTGGGACAAAATAATACCAGCTGATGGGTTAATGACCTTTTGTGACTCTGTCCAGCTCTCACAGAGTAACTACCTGTCTGCTGTATTCTCCGCCATGTTCTTGAAACTGTGCTGGGAGGCACAGCAAACCTTATGGCAAGTGTATGTATTGATGTGCCATTCCGGAGGAGTTGCACTACCTGTGCAACCTCTGTGGGTCCCAATATAGCCTCATGCTGCCAGTAGTGACACTGGTCCTAATCAAATGCATACAACTAGAGAAAAACAGTCAGAAAAGATCAGGAGGCAGAAAATGCCAGTGGCCTCCACCTGTAAAACTATTCCTGCTTTGTTGTCGCATTGTTGCCCTTCTAGGGCACCTCTTGTTAAGTGAACTGATTAACAACCTCCTCTGCTACTTAACTGACAAGGTCAATATCCCAGAGGTTTCACTGACTTGATGCTAAAC